>NW_023270316.1:6904862-6931535 GCF_011800145.1 Mirounga leonina | reverse complement strand
TCTTCTTCTTCTTCTTCTTCTTCTTCTTCTTCTTCTTCTTCTTCTTCTTTTTTAACATATAATGTATTATTTGTTTCAGAGGTACAGGTCTGTGTTTCAACAGTCTTACACAATTCACAGGGCTCACCATAGCACATACCCTCCCCAGTGTTTATCACCCAGCCACCCCATCCCTCCTACCCCCCACCATTCCAGCAACCCTCAGTTTGTTTCCTGAGATTAAGAATTACTCATATCACTGAGGTCATATGATACATGTCTTTCTCTGATTGACTTATTTCGCTCAGCATAATACCCTCCAGTTCCATCCACGTCATTGCAAATGGCAAGATTTCATTCCTTTTGATGGCTGTATAATATTCCATTGTATATATATACCACATCTTCTTTATCCATATATCTGTTGATGGACATCTTGGCTCTTTCCACGGTTTGGCTATTGTGGACATTGCTGCTATAAGCATCGGGGTGCATGTACCCCTTCGGATCACTACATTTGTATCTTTGGGGTAAATACCCAGTAGTGAAATTACTGGGTCATAGGGTAGCTCTATTTTCAACTTTTTGAGGAACGTCCATATTGTTTTCCAGAGTGGCTGCACCAGCTTGCATTCCCACCAACAGTGTAGGAGGGTTCCCCATTCTCTGCATCCCTGCCAACATCTGTCGTTTCCTAACTTGTTAATTTTAGCCATTCTGACTGGTGTGAGGTGGTATCTCATTGAGGTTTTGATTTGGATTTCCCTGATGCCAAGCGATATACACAACTCTGAATAATGGTGTGTGTGTGTGTGTGTGTGTGACTTTAAAAGACCCATAAAAAAAGAACAGAGACATAAGGAAACCTTGATGGTATTTTGATTGTGAAATTGCTTCTCATTTGCCTTACTAATTGGTCTCTAGCTAAGATTTTCCCATTAAAAATTATATGCTTCTCCATAGTAGGTTATAGCTCAATTAATTATGACAATGATATTTTCATAGGAAAAAATCCAGCATCTCAAATGTTTAGGAAAATTATACATTTCAAAATGGAGACCAGAATTCTGAGAAGTTTGGATGGACACACACACACACACACACACACATACACACACCTCTGGATAACATAACATTAAAAAAAATACTACCGGGCACCTGGGTGGCTCAGTTGGTTGAGCGACTGCCTTCGGCTCAGGTCATGATCCTGGAGTCCCGGGATCAAGTCCCACATTGGGCTCCCTGCTCGGCAGGGAGTCTGCTTCTCCCTCTGACCCTCCCCCCTCTCATGTGCTCTCTCTCTCTCTCTCTCTCTCATTCTCTCTCTCAAATAAATAAATAAAATCTTTAAAAAAAATACTACCATGTCTGCATGAAGTTTAACAGGGACTATCCCTGTATTTGACCCTTTGTATGGGCATAAACCATGTCATTTTTCTATACTGTGTCAGTATAAAATTGCCTGTGGAGATAGGAAAATTGCCTGATTGGAGATTATTTGTTTTGGGGAAATTCTTTCATAGTGATAGCCATACAGATGTTCTCAAATGTCTTGTGGAGAATGGTCATCGAAGAACCTAATGTTCAATTGAAAAATGATTAACATTTAGTTTTATCAATTAAAGAATATTACATTATTACAGGTTGTAATGTTCCACTTTTAGCACATTTCAGCCATACCAATATGCTGCTCATATTCACAAAAGACACTAAAAAGTCGTCAAACAAATCATGTATGTCATATAGACAAACAACTATTAAGGTCATTTTTTCATTTAATTTTAACTGATTGTTCTAGTTATGATATAGACATTGCTTAGATGCGTAGATTTGTGGCTAGACGTCAAATATGAACAAACACAAAGTGATTCAATATGCTGTTGAGGGACCATTGCAACTTTTCAAAGAGTAAAGAAGTCCAAGGTCCATAAGGATGTTCTCCACAATGGTATGTTGGATGAGGGACTGAGGCAAAGCATGACCGCTGACTGATTAGTGTCATTGAGCCAAAAGACATCTTTACGTAGAACCATGTTCAATCTGGGCAATACTATTGTATATCCTCACAATTAGATCTCAAAGACCAAATCAAGGTAGTATAATTAAATTGAAAGCATTCTGACATGCAACAATATCAGAAATGGGATTTTATCCTTATTCTTTTACTCAATTCTCCATGTCTTCCCCAAAGCATCCCATCATAGAAGATGCTCATCAATCCTTGTTTGTTATATCCTTGAATTGCATAATGGGAGGCATTATAGAGAGACACATGTGAAATAATTGTATTTTTCTCTTTAAAAGCCATTTTCCAGTAGTGCTGATAAATTATCCCAATTTATTCCTACTTTTGATTTATTCCTAGTTCTTTTACCAAATCCCATCCTCCAGTATATGTAAATGTATGCATTCAAAAGAAGTTTTCTCGAAATTAAGATTCACACAGTGGTTATGGAAACAAGCCTTCTATATTCCAACACATTCATAATGAAGACTTTGTCGCCTAAAACTGTATAGTAAAATATGTCAAAAAGTCAGAGACTAAAATAATGTATGTAATTGTAAAAAAAATTAAAACCCATAGGGTCTGTATTGGGATGTAAATACTTAAGATAATGCCCTTGTTACATAGTAGGAGACATTTCATTTTCTATTGGAAGGGTAAAGTGGAAGATATTGAGTAACATTTTCTAAAAATTTTAATGTAGCCTCAGTGTTTACTTAGACAGTATTGATATTCACACACCAGTAAAGTATATATATATATATATATATTATATATATGTAAATATATAAATATATAAGTATTTATATATAAATATATATAAGTATCTATATATATATATACCTCTATGTATATCTATATATCTATATATATATCCATCCATCTACATATATATTCATAAGAACTTCTTATCTAGGAGAAACCTACAAGTAGATATTTGTGGTCTATGTTTTATCACTTATTTTAAGACTTTAAGTTCATGGTGGTAGTTATTCTTCAACTGTTCTTAATTTAACTTCCCTATATTTTTATTGACAAAGTCCCTATCCTCCCACCCCCCCAAAAAAACCCACACAGTTTCAAAATTACAACACTACAGAAAACTAAGACAATTAATACACAATAAGGAAATGTTAGGGAGGAATTAATTTAACTACAGCAAAAATATATTGGCAAGTGATCGGTAGCCTCTGGAAAGGTATCACTTTGTAGGAAGTAGGCAAAGAAAGACCTTGCTCTCAATCTCATTGCAAAGGAACCCTGGAGGGATGTGCACCCTTGTCATCATAACCTGGGACAGCATGAGTGGATCTTTCTGAGGCAGTCAGATTCATCCCGCATCCTCTCCTCCATCCTTCTCCAGGCATATCTTCTTTATTTGTAGGAAATATAATTTGAAGAAAAATAAATAACAGAAATGAAAAGGATTACTGTCAAGGACTCAGAGAAAACTAGAATATCATTTAACTAGAGGTAGGAAAATTCTAGGTGGTAGTTCTAAAGATTATAGTTTTCCATGTTTTTCTAATGAAAGCAAAGGAACATGACATACTCTTTAAGATTCCTTTAGTACATGAAATTCCTCACATTTAAAGAAACAGAAAATGGTACCATGATTATTAACCTACTTCTGTTAATCAAAACGGGGTAGCAACAAACCCAAATTCTCATTGCCATTATGCAATGGAAGTGTATTTCTCACTTACCTGGGGCTGCTGTGGGTGCTGGACCACTCTCTAGGGCAGCTGTCCTTTATAGTTGACTCAGCAGTCCAGGTAACTCTACACTGTTGGACCACACCAATTCATCCCAAGTCTATTTCCAAGACCATTGCAGTATTGGAAAGAAACGGGAGAATCCTCCATGGGTTTTCCACCATGGCCACAACGAATAACTGACACATTTTTGGCATTTTATTGACCAGTTTCTACCCTAGTAACAGGAAGTGCAGAACTATGTGCATTCAAAAGGAAAAGAGAAACAGACACTGATAAATACTAGTAATGTCTACCAAACAGCTTGCTAAGTATCTGCGGGTGCATAGTAAATTTGGGCTAGCACTTCGTACAAATATGCTTTCTAAGTGAGTTTCTCTTAACCTTCAGACAGACAGCTATTAGGATAACACTTGTTTGAAAAGCATTGGTACATGTTATCCCAATAAAGTATGTTTTTATTTGTATTTGATACATTAAGGAATGTGAATAATAATCTGAAAGCAGCAAAGTAAACATCTTGAGAAAATCAGCTATAAAACAAGAGTTCAAAGAGATTCAGGGAAGAAATGGCGAGATAACCAAAGGAGAGAAAACACAAATAAAATCCCTCACACAAAAGAAGACCAATAAAAAAATAACACTATCAAGAATGTGATAGCAACACTAAAAGCACCTGTAAGTATGATGAAATATAATTAAGGGAAAAAGAGAGAGAAAAGTGAGAAATGTTAGATATATGGAAACAATGAATTAGAAGTTACAGTGAAATATTGATTGTTGCAGAAAACCAAGAAATGAAATCGGAATTACATGCCAATGTCCTTGGAAAAAGAGAACTGAAGTGATGTGGGAAAAATAAAATTTAAGCATAAAGATCCCTATGGGAGGTCCAACACCAAGAGGAAAGGTGGACCTGGTCGACTGCCCAGGTTAGACCCCACAGACCAACAGGTCTGGCAGGAGGTCAACTTGGTGGTGGCATCTCCCGCCCCTGTCAAACCATCCCCGGTGGAATATTCCTGGTGGAACGGAGATGAGCAGCCCTGAGTAAAGATTTGAGGGCAGAATAAATATCATTTTAAGTCATTAAATTTCGGGTTGTTCTGTTAAACAGCAATAGATGGCCATATCTTCGGCACTACTTTTTGGAAGAGGGAAATCCTTCTGTAAAATACTTTAAAAATCAATTACCCATAAACAGATGTCCATTCCTGAAATCACAGCCTGAAGACATGGAATAATGGACCACCCTCAGGGGGGCTGAGTCAAGGAATCTGCCTGTTTAATTTATAGGTATGATGACCTGGGGAACTGGGGGTGGATATACACATTGTTGACATGACTGACCCATTTACAAAACTAAGTAATAAAGTAACTTTATTTTTTTGAGGCAGCCTAATCTTGATAATGAATGAAACTTTTCAAACACCATAGGTCAAAAGACAGCTGTCCGAGATGCAGGTGAAGAAAGGGAAGGTGACTATATGTTGAGAATGTCATCTTGTGAGTGATTTAAGTATATTATATTAAGTATTAAATTTAATACTTATTACTTTAAAATGTGTTAATATTATATTTTTCTCTGTAAATCTGGTTTGTCAATGAAAATGTCTACTAGAAAGGATTATAATAAAAATGTAAATTTCAATAAAACAACACAAAGATTTCCCCACAAGAAATATTTATTCTTTTAAAGAAAAATCATAAAAAATTATATGACTTAGAAATGTAAGCTAACAGGAAAGCTGCAGTTGAAAGAAAATTATGAATTATCTCATGATTTTGCACACATTTGACAATTACACTAGGCAAAGTAATAATATGGTTCTCTTAAAAGTCAACTCTGTCAAAATCTGTTTCCAGAGGAAATTATTACATTTGATGGGTAATTCATCTGCTTATATTTTCATATTGCTTAGTGATTTCTAAGACATCTTGCAAGTGATCCTACTCAAGGCTTTCTTAATATTTTAATGGATATAAATTATCTCATTGAATCTCAAAAATTAAATCAAGCATAGTCACATATTTTACTTGACATGGAGACAGAAATATTAGGAAATCTTATGCTTTATTGTCTATCATTTCTTACAAGTATATTCCTTCCAAATCTTATTTTTTTTGTGTGCAGCTACATATAAAAACATCTGCAGAAATAGTTTTCAAATTGTAGGGAAACATCAATTTTCAGTTGTTAATACTCCTTTCCCGTAAGTGGAAAAAGAAAGAAATGGGTCTGAATTCAATTCATATGTAAATTGTAAATTACTCACATCAAGCAAGTACATTAACTTTTAAATATTCGATTTAGTGCATTAGTTACTACAGTGCATTGATGCACTCCACAAAGTAATGCAACTACAACAGGACATTTACATTTTTGCCTTAATGTCTGGCATGTTTATATCAAGTATCAACAGTTTGTTAGATTATGCAACAGACATTTTATAAGTTAATTAATGAAAAATGCCAAGTAAATTTTCAAAAAGCATTTTTAGCATACTTTCTAATAATAATGCATACGCAATTTAGTACCATAGCAGTCCAATTTTCTCAACATTATTTCAAACTTTGTATTTACACCAAATTATGGTCACAATTGCATAAAATTTTAGAGCAGGAAGGGATTTCAGAGAGCATTTAATTAAATTGCTAATTTCACTAACAAGGAGATCGAGGGACATTAAAATGACTCGCCCAAAGTTAACGCACAGTTTATAATATGGTCGCACTTGAACCTCCCTACTTGTAGTCCTGTATAATTTTTACTAACACAGAGCATGTACCCACAGTCCCATGAAAACACTCTCAGCGCCCTTCAACATTAAAAGTATTAAGAAGTCATATAAAAATAAAGTTGAAATTCTAGAACTATATTTTTTATAGTTTTATGGAAGACATGTTAGGAATGTCATTGTCTCTAATCAAACCATTAAGGGGTGCCTGGGTGGCTCAGTCTATTAAGCATCTGCCTTCAGCTCAGGTCATGATCCCAGGGTCTTTGGATCAAGCCCTGCATCAGGCTCTTTGCTCAGCAGGGGGGAGGCTTCTTTTCCCTCCCCCTCCCCCTCTTCATCTGCCTGCCACTCTCCCCCTGCTTGTGCTCTCTCTCTCTGTCAAATAAATAGATAAATATCTCTATTTAAAAAAGTTGCAAATGATTGCTTGTGCATCTCTGATAAATTCTTTACAAGTGTACAGTCTTTAATTCTTTTTAATTATGTGCTGAAATATAATATCTGACACACACAAGAGCTAATATGTTATAGATTTGTTATAAAATAATTTTATATACATAATGGTGTATGTAAAAATAATGTACATGTAAATCTGTCATTTCACAGAAGAAATTGAACACATGAATAATCTGCACATTTCTGTTTTTTCCTTTATGTCATCTCTTGCCTTCCACCCCTAAATAACCACTAGCTTCAGCTTTGCATTTAGTTTTTCCTTGTCTTGGTAAATGATTTTATCACACATGTACACATGGCTAAAAAATACATTTCCCAGTTTTATTTGTTTTTAAGCTTTATAAAATTGTTTTTAACTATAAGCAGTTTTCTGGGAGTTTCTTTTTCTCTGCCTCAGGTTTCTAGCATTTATCTCTGATTTATATGTAGCTATGGTCCATTCATGGTTCCTGTTGTAAAATATTCCAGCTGATCAATATATAGCAAATAATGTATCCATTCTGTGATGAAGTGATAGTTTCTGAAATCTCTTACACCTGAACCCTGCAGGAAATATACAGAAATGTCTCTTAGATAAAACAATGCATGGAAATGCTGGGTTGTTCTGCGTGCAAAGGCCAAATTGTTTCCCAAAGTGGTAGTAACATTTCATCCTCCGAAAGCAATGCATAAAACTTCCCCTTGACCCACACCCTATCCAACACTTTATATTATTAGACTCTTATTTTTTCCCATATTTTACAAGTATAAAATCGTAACTCATTTTGGTTGTAATGGGTGTTTCCATATTTAGTGGTGAAGTTTGTCATACATGCTTCTTCTTCCGGGAAGTGTCTGTTCATGTCCTTTGACAAAATATCTACTGGGTCTTTGTCTTAATAATTTATATATTTTGGATTCTAATGCTTGTCAATTGTATATGTTGCAAATACCTTCTCCCAGATTTTCATTCATCTTTTCCCTTTTTAAAATGTACTTTACTGAACAGAAGTCCTGAATGTAGAGGAAATCTAGAGTATCAATCTTTTCTTTTAATTAGCACATGTATCTGTCAAGGAAATCCTTCCCTAAAGTCAGAAAGGTATTGTCTTATTTTCTAAAATACCTTTGTGTGTGTGTATTGGGAGGCACCATTTCAATTTCAGGCTTTCTTTATGTGCCACACAAAAAAGATACAAATTATCGCTATTTTTCAATAGGATCTGCCATCCTAGTCTGTTACATATTAAAAGCCCATGTATATGTTCTGGGGCTTCAGTTTGTTTACATTGTTGATTTGCCTATCTCTCTTAACCCCTATAGTTTTATTTTAAATTTTGGTAATTTTGTAGAGCATATCCAACCCCTATTTTCTTCTTCATCAGTTGACTATTTTCACTTGCATATACATCTTACAATTAGCTTGACGGGGTCCACGAAAAACCCTCTTGGGTATCATGTTGGGCTCTCATAGAGTCTACATCAGTTTTGGGAAAAGTGACATCTTTGGCTCACTGATTTCTTCCATCCTGGAAAAGGGTATTTGCTCCACATATTTAGGTAACTTTTAATTAAGTAGAGTTTTATTTTTTCTACATATATTTTTAGATCTTTTGTAAGACTTACTCTTAAGTGGTTTGTTTATATTGTTAGTGTGTACAATGTTTTTTGTTTATTTACTTGCTTTGTTTTTAAGCAGCGTTATTACAATATAATCAGTGCAATGTATTCTTTAATTGTTTTAAAACCCTTTTAGTACACATGTTGAAAATAGAATTTTGTAATGATCTTATATCTGTATATTCTGCTACTCTCATATTATGGTTAGTAACTTGCCTGTAGCATTTCTGTATTTGAAGATAGTTAATTCAATTATCTATATTTACTCTTTCCCAATCCTTATGCTTTCTTTTCTTCTTCTTTATTTTTCTTGCACTGTTTTGAAGTTCTGGTACTTTGTTAAAGATCTGCTAAGAAAGTGGTCATCCTTGTCGTGCTCTTGGTTTTAAAGTCAATGGTTTCTAGTGTAGTCCCATTAAAGAAGGTGAACATTTATGTTTATTTGTTTGAGATGCATTGTGCTTCCATATCTATAGATTTATGTTTTTAATGAGATCTGGATATTTTCAGCTAGTACATGTTCAGATATTGTATCTCCTCTATTTTTCTCTATTGTCTCTGTTACTAGATCTTCTCATTTCATTTTCAACATACCTTCAAGATACCTTCATATTTCCAACTCCTTATATCTAAGTACCTCATTTTGTTATATTATTTATCTTACCATATTTTCTAGTTCTCTGTTTCTCTCTTCAACTCTGTCTAATACATTGCTAAACTTTTCTAGTTATATTTTCTTGGCTATTTTCCTTGTACATAATTTTAGGATTAACTTGACAAGACCCATGAAAAAATCCCCTTGGTATTGTGTTGGACTCTCATAGAGATTCATTTAGTTGATCAACAAACACTAATTAAGAGAAAAATCACTAATTGAGATCCTTCTCCATCTCTGAGGAGAAGGAAAGCATACAGTTCTTGCTTTGAGATTATGTGTATTGGAATAAATGTAAATATTTTAAAAAAATTAAAGAAGTACTCTGTTGCCTGACATTTTACAACTATGTTCTCTCTATTGGAATCTTTAGCAATAAAATTGGTTAATGCTATGCCGTAATCCTGAGGTTCTGAGAGATCTGGCCCATATTGGAGATATCAACTGAAAAAGCAATTTTGTTCTATGTATTTAGTCTCTATTTACCATTACTTGATTCAGGAGGATATTTTAGTTTATTTTTACTTGGTCATATTTTTTCTGTTAATGTCCATAATCCAAGTAAATAAAGTGTGCTACTGATGAAAAAAATATAGAATATATGTAGTCTAGAAGCTCCATTTGTTTTTAAGTTTCTTTATTTATTTCTGATAATGACTTATGACTGATCAACCTTTGAAATTGTGTCATTTTTACTAAATATTCCTATATAATGATTATATATTTTGTACTAACAATTCTAGTATTTTCAGTCTTTGAAGTCGTTAAAACTTTTATTTACTTATATGCATTTATTTGTGCTAGCTGATCCTCAGTCACAGTAGCTTAACCTCTCATGCATTTATGTTTCTTGACTGGAAATTCATTTTTGGACTTGAATGTATAGGAGTTTTATGGGCCTAAACTGGGACTCTCTAGAAGGGATTTACTTCAATCAATAGTCAGGGGAGGCCACCACCCCTATCTTGTCAAGCTCTGCCTCCCTTGAGGATTCAGTCTTGTCCCAAGTCCCAGATTCACTTTCCCAATACTTCTGATGATCGAACTCTCCCAATTTCCATCACAGGGCTGCTGGATATTGAGTTGATTACATCATTTATTTGAGCACATGCTACTTTCTTCACTGTGCTTGGCCAGTGGAGCCTGAATATATTAAAATATTGAATTGTAGTTCACACTTACACATAGGGAGTTTACTTTGGTAACTATGGATAATCAGTCGTGAAATGCTATCTTAAAATTTCACTTCAGTGAAAATATATTTAAGTAAAACCATTTTATATTTTTGAAGGTAATTTCTTTTGTAATTGGATCACAACCTGACTAAAATAAGTTAATCCTGAACACTTAATAAAGAAGATTCTCTAGTAGTATATTTTTTTTTAAAAAATTGAGACAACTCTTCTCTGAAGAAAACAAGTCCCAATAACTTAACTAAAATATATCCTTTCATTTTTTTTATATGCTGTAAGGAACTGAACCAAAATCTGTATAAACTTTACATTCTCCTCCACACTAATTTTAAGCTAATATTGCAGAACTAATGACAGCCTTGAGAAGTGCTATTATCAATTCCAGCTGTCTCTTGCATCAAGATACTCTGAATTATGGCAATATTTTAAGAAATGAAGCTCTTAATAAAATCCATTACAGATGAGCTTCTGTTTTAATACTTCTGGAGGCTCCTTTATATTATAGTTATCTCTTTTCCTCACTGGGGAAAAAAAAAAAAAAAAAAAAAAAAAACTTAGGACAACCTGAGTTGTTTTCTTTCCTTTTTTTTTTTTTTTAATTACTTAGTTTTTGGTAGTTTTGGCACTGAATCCCTGGTCTTACGAACAACTCACCCACAGTCTCATGATCTGGACTGTCTCAATGTGACATTGGTATATTTGCTAATGCTTCCCCTCACTCCCCCACCCTGGCCGGGGTCCACAAATGAGGTGCATCCTCTCTTCTGTATTTTTCACTTTCTTGAAGATGAAATGATAGCTCTCCTAAGTCAGATTTTTTCTAATCAATTGAGAGTTTTAAAAAAAGTCATATTCCATCTATTTTACAGCTTCTTCCCAGATTACTCAGATGAAAATATATATCCATTGTCCTGCATCTAGTATAACACTTAACAACCCATATTTATATTTACACATGTGTATGTTTGTATGTCCTGCATCACATGTCAAATCCCTAAACACAAGGGATCTGCTCTACATACTTTTCTGTGTCTTTTTTTCTACATATATTATTTGAAAAATGCAATTGAAGTTACATAAACTTTGTCGTTTTGCTAGTATTATGGAACAACACTGTTAGTTCGCAGAACTAAGTGAATAATCTGTTTTTAAAGGCTCACTAATTTTTAATTTAGCATTTCTTGTATACATTCTATGTGAAAAACATGTTGCATTTGATTTGGTAATTCACAGGCCAGATTTGAAATAAAAATATAGTACAAAATTAGATATGAAATTGTCTTGATAGGGCTAAAACTTAATGATTTTATGCCACCTCGCTAAATTCTCTGTACTTGTTGGATGCTTTAATCAATTGTCTTTACTTCAATACTCTCATGATTTCTTATTAACAAATTTCAAGAAACCGTAGCGTTGTCAACAAAGAATATACCCTTTTTTACTGTCAGACTTTCCTGTAGGGAAAGACATATATTTCTGATTATAAATACTGATTCTGAAGGGTCTAAATCACAAATCTAAGTTCAAGAGGGCTGACGAGTTGCGCTGGTCTAACTACAGTCCTAGCTCCCATGCACATTCCAACTGGGCCTTTCACTGCATGTGGAAAATTCTCCTATGCTTCACATTTTTACACCCAATTGGAGTTTTCCAGGCAAAAATTAAAATTGGCACACAAAACAATAACAATGCTGCCAACAAAATACTGTAATACCAGTTGGAATAAATAAAAAAAATAATTTCACCTACTTTTCTATATGTTCACACCATTTTTATAATTAAATATTATTTGTCAAATACCATATTTTTCCAAATTTCATTTTTAATCTCATGTATATAAGCCTGAGCAATTATAAAACATTTGGGAAACCATGTGTCTTCTAACAGATCCTACATTCAAATACCCCTTCCCTCTGTGCAATTTAAGTTAAATCGATCATGTCTCCCAAGGGGATTCATTTCAACAGGCTTCTTTCCTCTCCACTTTCTTCTTCTCACCAGTGGATGAAATTGGGAACAACTTTGTCCTTCTTCACTGCAAAAACACACATTTTCCCTAACCTCATAGCTTTTAGCTGCTACTTCATCTATTTTCTCTCTTTTATTTTAAATCTTATTTTATTTTAAATTTCCTTCTCCATTCACTCACCTCTGTCCCTGCCAAGATCCAATACAGGTGGTTAATATTAAAGAATAAATGGACACTTAACATCTTCTATACTTCGCTATATATAACCTACATATTTTACTCAGGTCTTATGTTTTTAAAAATATTTTATTTATTTATTTGTCAGAGAGAGAGAGAAAGAGTGAGAGAGCACAAGCAGGGGGAGCAGCAAGCAGAGGGGGAAGCAGGTTCCCCACTGAGCAGGGAGCCCACTGCAGGACTCGATCCCAGGCCCCTGGGATCATGACCTGAGCTGAAGTCAGATGCTTAACCAATTGAGCCACCCAGGCGCCCTACTCAGGTCTTATCTTAATTGTCTGTGTCCTTTAACATAACTAGAATAGTTATATCTGTTTTGTGCACTGTTACATCCTCACCAGAAGTATATCTTCATCTAAAAGAGTACCTGACATATAATAAGAGCTCAGTTAGCGTTTGTAGAGCCAACGAGTTTTGATAAATGGAGCCCACCTTTCACCCAGTAATTGCTGTCATAAATCTGAGAATCACTCATACCCATGCCATGAATGTCTCATGAGCAACAAAGTCTTTCCTTCCTAAACTCTAAACCTACCTAATGTCTATACACTCCTTTCCTCCCCTCACCATTATATATAAATGTATTCTAAAGGAATCATTTTATCCATTGTCTTTAGAACAAAACTTAGCATGATATATCTATTTGCTTATTATTTGTCTATCACCAAGCAATTGTCACAAAGCATAATTTACCACTCTCTGCACACATTCCTCTTAAAGCTATATTGAATGTTTTGTAGTTCTTTAAAGTACTGTACTCTTCTGATCTCTCAATTTCTGTCTCACAGAGAAATACACATACACATCTTCCATTACACCTCTTGATCAATCTCTTCATGAGTGCCCCTCAGAACTCAATCTTAGACCCTCTTTTCTCTCTTTACATAAAATTTTGAGATGATCCCCTCCAGTGACAGGGCTGCACATTCCTCTATATGCTAATCACTTCTAAATTTATCATTTTGCTCCAAATTCTTTCTAAGTCCAAGACTTGTATATGCAACTACCTACTCAAAATCTCCAGTTAAAAAAACCTAATACTAATTTCACACTTATAGTCCTAAAACATAACTCTTAATTAACTTGTCCATAACCATCTTGCCCAGATCAAAACATGACACCACCACTTATCCAACTGCTCACCCCAAAGCCTGGGGTCATCCTTTGCTTCACACTTTCCCATAAGTTGTATACAATTCATGAAAAAGTCCCATTTACCATGAACTCTTCTGTGACGTCTTATCGCCACCGCCATAGCTGTGATCCTAATCTGGGTGACGTGCGCCGCTCAACCAGACTAAGGCTTTAGCCTACCACCTGGTTTCTCTGGTTTTATGCTTGATCTCCTGAGAACAATTCTCTGCAAGGCAGCCAGAGCAATTGCTTGGAATAGCTAAATCATATAAAATCACTCTGTGGCCTTCATTACATTCAAAATATAATCCCATTTCCATACCATAGCCTAGAGGGCCCTTTATGGTATAAACCCTCCCTCCTTCTCAGACAATCCCTACCAGGCCTGGTCTTGCTCACTGCACTGCGGACACGGTCTCCTTTCTACACCTCAGTCTCAACAGCTTGCTTTTCTTCCTCAGGGCTTTTACATTTGCACATTTCTCTGCCTGGAAAATTCTCTTGCCTGATTTTTGCTTTCTTATTTTACTCAGATTTCAGTTCAAACATCACCTCCTTAGGGAGGCAACCTCATGCACTTGTAGAGTGGGCACTGTGTTGAGGAACCCAGATTCTCCTTCTGGACCAAAGCACTCAGCTCTGTTCTTCCTAGGAAGAGAATTGCCTCACTGAAGTTATGCTCACTCCCTGGGAGTAGCCAGTGCTGCTTGATGTGGGGCAAGAGGTGCCTGGCTCCTTTGTTTCAGTTCAGAAAATTCCTCGAATGGCCATCAAAGCCCTTGAGTTCCACGTGGAATCCACTAAGGCTTTTGTTGTTACTGCAGAGTGTTCAATCCCTCTTTTTGCCCGGTCCTGCTTCACTCACTCCCTCAAAACCATTATTTCTCAGAGACTTCCCTCATAATCTTCTTGCATGCCAATACCCATTCCATAATAATTCTTGAGAAGCTGATCTAAGACGAATACCCTATATAGCAACCCCTTGCTCCATAAGACTTTATCCCAATCATCTGATTCACCTTTTTTTATAGCTTTTTTCAGTGCCTGACATTAGATTAAATATTTATAGATTATTTTTGTCTGAGTACCCAACAGCACAACTAGAATGAGATGTCCCAAAGGGCAAGGGCTTTGTGTATCTTGCTGCTCACTTTATTCCCATCATCCAGGAAATGCTCAATATCTGCATGATGTTATTGAAGGTGTTCCAGGAATAGAGTGAGACATGAAGAAACTCCAATTTATAAAGTCTTCAAGCATTTGTTAGTATGTTATTTAGTGGTCCAATCATTTAAAAATGTTCACTGGACATCTACTGTGTTTTAATGTAGTTCTCTCTTTTGAAGATATAGGAATAAAATGAGTGTCTGAATTTTCAATACTCACAATGTTATCAAGAGGGAGGATGGTGCACTAATGAATAAGCAAACACTTTTTCCAATGGCTTAAGTGCACGTGTACATTTGTCTAAAAGGTGAACTCAGTGTACAGAGAACAGTGTGTTTACCTTTACCTGGCAGTGAAAGAAGCTATGCTAAAGAAGAGAAATTTGAACCAAACTTAAAACAATGAGTAGGCACTTGACACAAAGGAGGAAGTGAGGGTAAATTGAGATTATAAACAGAGTTCTCTAAGTGTGCAAAGGTAGGAAGATAAGAAAGAAACTGTTTTTCCTGAATATATCTGAGTAATTTGGAATGCCTGCAGCTCAGGGAAGAAAAAGACAAATATTACATGACAAAAACAGAAATGTTATAAAGAGTCAAGTTGTAAAGGCTTTTGGGATAACACGTTAAGATGGCAGTGATAGAAAGCCACTGAAGAATTTTATGCTATGGAATGACATAAAAAGACTTATTTTGGAATGGTCATTCTGATGCAGTGTTTTATATTAATTAAATGTGGGTGAGAATGTAAGTAGAAGATCCCAAATAGAACAGATAAGTTGGAGATAATTAATAAAAATAATATTAACATTTACTGAGCAAATGGCATATGGCAAGCATTATTCCAAACTCTCTTTAAATACATTAACCCACTTAGTCACCCATGAGTTAATTATTACCAACCACATTTAAGAAGCTGAGGTACATAAAGATTAAATAGCTTGTGGGGCAAGTGGGCGACTCAGTCAGTTAAGTGTTTGACTCTTGATTTCCACTCGGGTCCCGATCCTCCAGGTCATGAGATTGAGCCCCTCATAGGGCTCCACACTCAGTGGGGAGTCTGCTTGAGATTCTCTCTTTCTCCCTCCGTCTCTTTAAAAAAAAAGATTAAATAGTTTGCTCTCAATTAAAAAATTCCGTCTGGTAGAGTGGAAATCAGTCTGTCTGTAGATTGGGAGGTACCTGATTTACTCTGCCAAATTTCTACAGCCTAGCATTTCCCTTAACTCATCCCTTTGGGTTCCTTCCCTAACTAGGCAAAACACTGTACATGACTTACTGATTTCTGTTCGTGCGAATTCATGTGGGCAGTTGGCACATAGGCATATAGGCAAATCTCACTTCATCCTTTAGAATCTGCCAGAACCCTCCTCAAAAGTCTCACTTAAATTCTACTCCCCCATTTCCTCAAGTATTTGAATCTCATGGATATACTGTTTTCATCTGATTAAGTTGCCCCTATTTATCATGCTTTAACTGAATCTTTCTTAAAGTTTCTTAATATAAAAATTTACATGAGGCAGTGCATTCTGCAGTTCCCCATGGACTTGATTGAATACAGCTGTGTTTAATGAATCCTGTTTACTGACCTATTAGTAGCTCATGATTCAAAAAATATTCCTGAAGTTCTTACTTTGCCAGAGACCCTTCCAGTTGCTGGAAATACTGAGAAGGTAGCAGATCCAGGAAGAAGACTCACAAGCCATATTTCTGGAGGTGACTCCCCACCTCTGCTGGCTGTGAAGTGGGGTAAGAAGGGTTTGGGGAAGAGGACCCCCAGCCTAATGGCTCCATGAGGCATCAGAAGTCATACCTCATTCAGGGAGAGCAGAGGGGAGAATTAAGAATTGGACAAAAGGATCCAGCAATGACCAAGCCAAAATGCCTTATTACCTATGGTTCCTGTGCCAAAAACAGTTCTGAAGAGAGCTGCTATTTTCTATCTCTGGGAGAAAGTTAGTTGGCTCTGAGCCTCCCCCTTTTGTGTGCCTTCTTCCCTCCTCCGCCCCCAGCCTGATCCTTCCTGCTTTCCCTTCTCCCTCCATTAGGTCTCTCTCCTATTTCTTCCTATTTATTTACTTTGCTCTCCTTTTTCTGCCAAAACAAATCTCTCCATCTCGAGCAGACTCATCAAACAACCCTTTCCTTCGGTCCCCTCATTTTGTCACTCTGTACCTGTTGAAGATCTTCCAGGCTACTTATTTCCTAACTCAGGGCCTGGACATTGGCTTCCATCTCTATATTTAATGGATTCCACTTCTTTCCTTTGCCTTCAGCCCCTACCAGATTGCATTTTACTCATCATTTATATTTTACCTCAAGTATTTCTTTCTTGAGGCTAAATAAAAAGCATGATCACATGTATTACAAAGAGCACTTACTATTTTTCAGGGTCTGTTTTATAAAATAGATACTTATACCTATATATTTACATGCATATATACATGCACTTTATGTATACATGTGTGTATATTATATATATATATATATAATTTATCATTAAATAAACATCTAATGTTAAATTAATATCCATTTAAATATTTCTTTCCAAACCTACATAGCAGTCATTTTTATAATCATCATTTTCAGAAGGCAAAACGAAGAAGCAGAAGTGTTAAGTACCTTGCCCATGGCCACACATCAACTAGGAGGTAGATCTGAGTTTTGAACTTGGCCAGCTCTGAGTCAGGATGCTAATAATTGTCCTGAATCCCCAAGGCTAGGTTAAATCTCTCTGATCAATCATCCCCTGGGACCCTATACGTTTTCTCTGCATTTTTCTCTCCATGGGTATTTACTCAAATAATGATGATGCTGTATTCAGTGCTTGTTTCTTTTTCTTTTCCTTTTTTTTTTTTTTTTTTCCTGCCAGGCCCCAGGCTCCATGAGGGCAGGGACAGTGTCTGTATGTTTTCCAGCATCCATGTGCTGACACAGGCCTAGCACAGAATGGGTATCAGTAAATGCTTGTGCACAGATTATTAGGAAGACAACTGATGAAACCAGTTCACAGCAAGAGAAGTGCCAAGTGCTGAATGTATCTAACTATAAATGATCCTCTGCTTAGCTGAATTTTCTGTAGCATGGTAAAGAAAACTTAATCATAGGTGACTAAATAAAAAGTGATATTTTCCTAAAATTATCTCTCAGAAAAGAAAGTCAGCTAGTATTTGGGTCCAAACAAGTCTCTTACATTACAGGCACTTTTTCAATGATTTATTCTTAACCACAACACGCTACTTCAAGGAAGACCTATGTCTTGAAATTACTTCAATCACTGATAGCTCCGAGTCCTTGCAAAGGCCACCTAAATTTCCAGGAAAAATGAGACAAAGCCTTTGAATACACATTTATGACCTTTTTCTTGGGAGAAGCTCATAATTCCAAGTGTTGTATGTCATTATCAACAATACTTTAGCATATTTTGAAAAGTAACACAGTCAATACTCACATTATGGAGCATATGAATTTACACTTATAGAGCGAAAATGACAATAGTCTTAGTGGTACATGGATCAGTTCTGGTGGCTTGAGAAAAAATCTTCAGTAACAGCATCATATGTGGACCCCCAAAATTGTGCCTCTCACATAAGTTGGATGGAAGTTGGAAAGATGTGCTATGAAGGGCAGCAGATGGGCAACACATGGAAAGGACGCATACTCAATGAGCTCACTGACATCCAGGATGTGAGTGCAGAATTTAAATTAAATTCTTTAATATAGGGGCCCCTGGATGGCTCAGTCGGTTGAGTGTCTGACTCTTGATTTCAGCTCAGGTCATGATCTCAGGGTGGTGAGATCAAGCCCCATGTAGGGCTCTGCGCCAGGCATGGAGCCTGCTTGGGATTCTCTCTCTCCCTCTCTTTCTGCCCCTTCTTCCTGCCTCTAGCCTTCGTGCTCTCACACTCTCTCTCTAAAAAAAAAAAACTCTTTAATGTAATATGATAGTATAAAATGTCAGTATCTCTATATTGATAATTTATGATACAGAGGTAAAATTTTGCTTTTTGCAATATATAATCAAATTATTAAATATGTAATTATACAAATATAATTGTATATCATTCATCACATATCATACATAACAATAATCATAATTTATACTATATTATCTGTTATATAATTATGTATTATATATATAATTTATATATATATATGTATATGTATATATTTATATACAAATATATATATATTTGATTTTATATATGTATATGCATATGCCTATATATAAAGTTTATTTAAGCTTATATATTCCTGTTGGCCTAAACATTGCTTGGATCTCTCTTTTTTTTTTTTTTTTTGAAAATCTGACAAGTATTTTTATTTTCATGTTCAACCGACATTTGCTAAAACACAATTTCTTATTCTCGTTCTTCCCCCTATTTCCTCCCGCCACCCCTCACAGACTCAAGCAGACTTAGCTTCAACCACCTAGGGAGACAGCGCCTTAACTGGAATGAGGTTTGCCTCAAGTCCAAGGGTTGTCCTCCTGAGTGTGGTTACGGAAGTGACAAGTAAGAAGGAAACAGGCCTGAAATAGTTGTTCATAAGAAACAAAGACCATCCCGCATCGGGCTCCCTGCTCGGCAGGGAGTCTGCTTCGTCCTCTGACCCTATCCCCTCTCAGGTGTTCTCTCTCTCTCATTCTCTCTCTCTCAAATAAATAAATAAAATCTTAAAAAAAAAAAAAAAGACCAGTGTGCTTTTTTAACTTCTCTCTCTGTGTCTCTGTCTGTCTTTTCTCTTTGTTCCATTTGAACTTTGAAATACTAAACATGGGCTATCAAAGTATTGTAAATTATATTTATCACATTTATTTATGTCTATGTGAACAAGGATCCTTTTATGAACAGTAACAATTTTGCATAAATTACATTAGAGTCAGATGAACTTTGTTATTTGGTTTATTGAATTACATCACTAAGATTTCGCCATGAATCTTCCTTTATTTCAGCTATTCAAGTTCCATGATGATAGACTCATAAATGGAAAAAAAATCTAAAACATAAAAGAGAACACAGCCTCTGACAATCACAAGAATTTAGATATATAAAGGTAAATATATAAATAATTTCAAACATACTGTTGTTTTGGTTAAGGAGCACATTATCATTTTTCTGTCTTCTATCTAATGATATACATTTTGTATTGTACTCAGTTATGCTTGTAACAAGCAAAACATTGTATAACATCTGTCATGTAGGTGTATTCCAGAGGTTCTGTGTATAATTGCCAAAACTATGAATACATTATATTCACATGGGGATTTTTTTTTATGTAGAACATTTTCTTCCTTTCTTCCTAATCTTTATGCTTTGAATATTTTGAATATTAACATCATATCTACTTTATTGTGAATAAAATACAATTCAAGAGATCTTATATCTAAGAAATTATTTTTAATAAATGCTGTATTGTAAGAATTACTAGTGCATCGAGGAATACATAGAGAGAGAATATACATATACATATGCAGTTCTGCAGTAGCTGTTTCTTTTTTTTTTAAGATTTTATTTATTTATTTGTCAGAGAGACAGAGAGGGCATGAGCATAAGCAGGGGGAGCGGCAGACAGAGGAAGAAGCAGGCTCTCCCCTGAGCAAGGAGCCTGATGTGGGACTCAATCCCAGGACCCTGGGATCATGGCCTGAGCTGAAGGCAGATGCTTAACTGACTGAGGTGTCCCTGCAGTAGCTGTTTCTGAATCTCAAGATCCTTTGTGGAAAGAATGGCTAAGAAAATGTCAGGTGCTGTGTGTTCCTTCCTTGCTGGGCACCATATAAAATTCATCCCCAGCAAAAATTTTATCCCTCAATATGTTTTAAATTGAGTCTGTCTTTCTCCATACCTGTGTATGAAAGGAACATGTAATATGTGGCTGCATGCTTTAGATTTCACCATCAGTGTCGGTTTGTTTCCTTGGAAATGGTGAATCTACTCAAGGAGAGCAGACTAATCATGTAATCTGTTACAAGTTCACAGAGACTTAACTCTTGGCAGGTGGGAAATCCATTGTGCTCACTACAAGATTTAGGGAGATGAGCACCTCTTTCTCTGTCTTAAGAACTATTTAAAATTTCTTGTGACATTAATTATCATAATTTCTGGCCAGCTAGATTTTCGTTCTCACCTAATTTCTAGGGATAGAATTTCCCTGCATTTACAGGAGACATCCAGCTCCACAGAGGCAGCCCAGCCAGCTAGGTGAGAAGTGGACACAGAACCTGGCTGCCTGGGTTTGACACTCGCCTCCCCTGTTGACTATCATGGTCTTAGACAAATTGCAGCATGAGCCCCTGTCTCAGCTTCTGCAGATGCAAAATGAGGATAATAAAGGCTGCCCCTAGAGAATTATTTAGAGAATGTACGAGTTAATATATGACCACTTACCGCAAATCCTGACACATGCATGCTATGTGAGTTAGCCTGAGAATTATTATAGAAACTATTTAGAATGAAAAATACATACTTGCCTCCATTTTGGGGGATGGTACTGTGTAGTAGCTAACACAGCTCATTCTCCTTTGGTCTTCAGTGATATGCATGCCAAATGTACCAGCATTTCCATTTGTTCCTCTAGCAAATGCTTACTGAGCAACTAGGCATCAGACCCCACTTTTTTAAACAAGGTCCAAGTTTGAGGAAGTCAGCATCTCCAAGCTTCAGAGCTAGTAAGGGGGGCGGATCTCATGCACCTGAAAATAAAATGTGGCAAATGCATTAAGTAATCATCTTTGCATGGTGAAAGGACACAGAGAGTATTAAATCAGGCCATCCTGCCATGACCAGAGCTAGAACCCTGGAGTCAGTTTGCCTTGGTTTAAGAAGTACTAGATCTGCTAATTACCAAACTTATGAACAAAAATAAATTTCCATGCTCTGTAAGTCCCCATTTCCTTTCTGCAAAGTGTGGGAGATAAAGTACTTACCTCACCAGATTGACACAGCGATTTGTTTTTCACAATATCTGATATTGCCAGAACATTATGAGTCAAGTATTGTGTGGATGGTTTTAGGTGGATTCCCAAAGACTGGACATGAAGTGTTTAGAGTCATGCCTGACAAAACAGCCAATAACTTTTTATGTTCTTGACGTCACAAGAATCAACATGCCGTTAAAAGGATAAGCACTTTCCAGCAGTGGTGGTTCCATGGGAAATTTCAGTTTCCTGTCCGCTTTCTTAAGAGTCTGGCTGAGTCTGTTCCGGATGAAGACAGAACAGAGGTAGAAGTCTTCTCTCTGGGGAGGTTTCTGATACAAAATTCTGTCTAAAGTGATTACATGCTTCAATGAAGGAGGACAAACCATTAGTTTTGAAAGGTCATAGTAACATCCAAAGGTGGCTCATAATCTGAACACCTAGCAGGGTGAGGGGTGGGTAGTAAAACTGTGCCTATTTTATGAGGACACAATGATCTCTATAGCCAGTGATCGTATATCCCCCAGAAGATTAATGAGTCAGACTGTTCCTAACCTATGCTCATTGGTACTTGGCTAGCTTTAGAAAATCCAGTGATACAATAATTTTGCTTAATAGATTGATTTCACTGTCATGTTCAGAAGACGAATAAGAGAATGGTATGAGACAGGGTCAGAGCATGTAGCACTTCATAAGCAAGTCAAAGGAATTCAATTTTTTTTCTAAAACTGATGATAAGCCAGCTAAAAGTTTCAAGCATGAGAATGTCGTGACATGTGTCGTGTGGTTTTCAAAGTTCACTTGGCTGCTAAGTTGAGAGCACCCAGAATGGGGAAGAGCTGAGCAGAGGCCAGCTAAGGGGTTGTGTTTATAGCGCAGGCGAGATATGGAAGTGCCTGAACGAAGTAACAGTGTTAAGAATGGAAATGACAGGTTGGGATGTGTGTTAGTGAGCTAGTAGGCACTTCTGTTTTTCCTTCCAACATCCTTAACCTGGGAATGTATAACTTCAGGAAGTCAACAAAAAAGAAGAAACAATGTGAAAAGTCTTGATTTTTAGCTTGATCAACTTGATCCACTTACGGACATGTGGAAATCTGAAGGTGGAAATGATTTTGGAAGCAAGGGAATAAAGAGTGTTAAAATTGAGATGCCTGTTCGATATTTGTATCAACAATTAGGCAATTGGATGTATGATTCTAGAGGTTGGATTTGGAAATATTAGTTAGACATCTATTTGAAAAGGTTAAGTTAGATATAGAATCTAGTCCAAGAGAAAAGTTGGGGTTAGTTATAGTTTGTACTTAAAGTACTACATGCTCTGACCCTGTCTCACATCATTCTTTTATTCACCTTCTGAACATGACAATGACGTTAATCTAGAAAGCAAAAATTATTGTGTAACTGGATTTTGTAAAACTAGCCATGTACCAATGAGCATGGGTTAGGAACAGCCTGACTCATTGAGCTTCGGGGGGATATAGGATCAATGAATAGAGACACCCAACAAGAGAACATATTTAGAGGAGGAAAGAGAACTCAGAATGCGACCTTGAGGAATGGTCATCATTTAGAGGCACCAGAGAAGAAGAACAAGAAAGAACAAGAAATAGCTAGATAGGAGGCAGAAAATGTGGTGTTCTAGAGGCCAAGAGATGAAGGGGAGGTTTTTCTGATGAAAGTTGTTGAGATATTGCTAAAGAAGAGCTCAGAGGTCCATGGAGTTGACAACATGGATGTGTCTGGAGACCTGGAGAGGAGCAGTGTCAGGGAGTGACCTGGCCAAAGAACAGAGAAGGTGAGCAGGCAGAGATTTCAGGAAGTTTCGTTGAGGAAAGGCATCCAGAATAGGATTGGGAATTGGAAAAGAATGCGAGGTGATGGTATTTTAAATTTTATTTCACTTTTTAAAGACTGGGGATATTGGGTCTTGTTTGTGGGAGGATGAGGATAATCTTACGGAGAGGAAGGAATTAGGGGTGCAGAAGAGAAACTGCATAATCATGAAGAAACCTCCATGAGGAGGCAGTATGGACTAGGACCTACAGCATGAGAAGAGTAATTGGCCTCTGGCAGAAGCAGGGACATTTTATCCTTAGAAGAAGACCAAGGGTAAAAATTATAATTTCAGAAGTACATAGGTTGTCAATTTTGATGCTGGGGTGATAAGCATATTTTTAACAAGTGCCTTACAAACAGCATTTCCTACTTCAAAGACTGCAGAGAGGAAAGAAGGATTTTCCTGTGTATGATCCCAGGAGGCATCTCTAGGTTGTCCCTACAAAGCCAAGTCCTGGGCCTCCCTCTTCCAGCAGTCTTGGTGTCCTGCCCAAGTTCAATTTCCAAGCAATCAAGTGTCCAGATGCTGGGGAACTGGTACTGCTAGCACTCCCCTAAACAGAAAGCTTGAAACCAGTACATTTGTTCCCGGCTTAGAATAGCACTCTGAGACAGCAACAAGGCAGTGAGGCTTCTTTCTGAGAGCCTACATGCACAGTGCCTTGAGTACCATCTTTGGGATGCCTGAACTTGGGAACTGTACACCTAGTTAAACTTTGCCCGCAGTTCCTGAGCTAACTAAGTGATACTTGCTGGAAGTCATGTATGCAAACTGGTATGGATAATGATGCCCTGGTCCACAGCAGAAGGCTTAGGCTGGGTCACCCCAAGGGCTGGAGACATCCCCTAGGGATGAGGGTAAGTTTTAAGAGCAGACAATAGTCAAGTGGCCACATTGCTTGTTTGTGAGCCACAGCAGCCTTTGAGATAATGGGAGCAAACATCCTTTGCAGGGTGATGGTGAGTCATTGTGAATACCAGATGGCTCAAAAAGGTGAGTCACCTACTTCCCAGATGTTCACAGGATCCACAGGGCACTAAAACCTATGATAAGGCAGACTACATAGGAGGCAAGGCGATGGGATGGGGGAGGAGGGCCACAAGGGACACCTCTGATGACAAGGCTGTCCACAATTCCATCACATAGGTCCTTCACACAAATGTAGATAGCCTTCTGAGTCCTAAGGAGGATGAAAAGGCAAAACCATTTAGAATCTTTGTGAAGAGATAAGGACAGCCTCCCACGGATGTGCCAGGCAAAAGAGGAATCTCTAGATCGAATGGACACGTTCATACAGTTGAGTAAAATCTGGGGGTGGGAAGAAGATAGTTCATTTAAAACACTGATCACAGATTAAATTGTCTGAATTCAGTAATTGGGAGCAAACAGTCATATCACTTTATTCCTGAATCGGCTCCTGTGACTTCACATGCAAACCCCATAGAGCTTTTTGAGAAGCTTCCTGACAAATTCGATAATATCCTACACACCAAATAGAACCCATTTACTGAAATAACTCAGAAACAGTGTGTCAGGGTATCATGGTTACATGAAAACTACAGGTCATGTAACCAATGCCAGGAAATGGAGCTCTCTGCACCCAGGTCTCAGGGTCTAAGAGGCAGAAGAATAGGAGACAGAGAGAGGAACAGGCGGAGGAGGGTTCGTGAGCCAAATCACCACACATACTGCTTCTTGCAGCAGAAGCTGGTGTGCCCACTGACCAGACCGTCGGCAGCAGAATGTGACTTTCTGTGACTTTCAGAGGAGGCCAAGGAACCAGCATCTCCTGGATCATTTATCATTCTGCCCATGAGTCCTGGCACCAAATGGTGCTTGCTGATGTTCCCCCCTGAGCACTGCACAACACATCAACTGAAGCTCATTTACTATATGCTCCATGTAAATATCATTGTATATATCAAATATATGCTCTACATATTCTTACTGTGATTTGTGATCCATTGATACATTCGTATTTTAATTCCTACTAATTGTATTGATAACATATAGTAAGATGAGTTCTCGACAAAGGTGACATGACTAAAAACATCATAATGTTTTAGCCTAGCAGTTGGAGGTCCACAAATCTACTTCCAACAATCCATCGCCTCAGTGTTCTGATGTGGACAATGGGCTCACTCTCCAGAGCTGAGAGTACAGGTGCTTTGCCTCTGCTGGCTGACCCATGCAGGCGATTGATACACTGTAGTCAGCATGTTGGCATCCCTCAACAGTGAGGTGTGCCTTTAGCTTTTGTTCTGTTTAAATTTATTTTTATTTTATGTAGTCATATTTTCCTAATAGTGTGCCACCAGGTTATATTGTTTCTCATTAATGATTTCAGGATTCCTGTCTTTGGAAATAAGTTACAAGCAAATCACATGATGTTGCAACTTTTCTTCATGAAAGTCAGTGAAATGGGAAGAGACATCAAAGATGGCAGTAAGTAGGAGGACCCCAGGCTCATCTCATCCCACAAACACAGCTAGATAACTATCATATCAACCTAAAAAACCCCAGAAATCAGCCTGAACACTGACAGAACAAACTCCACAACTAAAGAAAGAGAAGAGGCCACATCAAAGAAGGTAGGAAGAGCAAAGATGTGGTCTAGGGGAGAAACAGATTGTGGGTGCTGTGGAGGGGAGGGAGCTGTTGTTGTGGAGAAAGGGAGTGAGAGAGGAGCACATAGGGGAATGCACAAGAACATTTCCCCAAAGCCATTGGCTTGGAAAATGAGAGGGGCTGAATTCTTGAGTTCTTGCCACCATCAGAGCTTAAAGCCTGGAGTTTTAAAGGTCAGCAGGCTTGGCTGGGATAGAGCCTGGAGGACACTGCACGGCTCCTAGAGAGATGGCACACCCTGGGGGCAGACAGTGTAGAAACGGTGATTTGAAGAATGCCTGGGGCACACTGTGGGGAGATTATTTGCCCATCCTAGTGAGTGTCCCTAAGAGGCAATGTTCAGAGACATCCCTCTGGGAATAGGGGAGCTGGCAGGAGCCATTTTCCTCCCTCCCTCAGACACAGTGCCACCTGAGGGAATCAGCTCAGCTTGGACA
>NW_023270316.1:6867287-6904852 GCF_011800145.1 Mirounga leonina | reverse complement strand
AACTGGTTGGTGCCATTTCCCTCCCCCACCCCTCAGTATAAACACAGAGACACCTGAGGGAATCAGCTCAGCTTGGACACTAGCTGCCTAACTTGCTTACACCAAGCCCCACTGCCCAGCACTCTGGCAGGACTGCCCTTCCCAATCAAGCTTGCCTTAGTCCCACTGTGGTGGGCCCCTCCCCCAGAAGACCAGCACAAACTCCTTCCCACACCATGTTTCCCAACCTGAGAGTTCTGTAGAACCTCAGTTCTGGTGGAGTTGGTGTCACGTCTCATTTCACAAGCAGACCAGAGCACACCTAGTTAAAACTTGCCACATTCGGGCCAGGGACAAAACACTGCCCAATACAGGCAAGAGGAGCCTCTGCAGATGATTGCCCTGAAGGATAGAGCAGCCAAAATACAAAGCAGCCTGCAGGTAGCACACACTAGAGACACTCTCTAAAGCAGCAGGATCTGGGCACTACATAACCTCTTCTTCATAAGGCCATTACTTTCCAGAGCACTCCTGAATAATAATTATTATTATTAGCTAACATATTTGGCTTTTCTAACACAGAGCAGAAGACAGAGACTTAGTCAAAGTGCCAAGATGAAGGAATTTATCCCAAATGAAAGAACAAGATAAGGCCAAGGTGAGAGATATAAGTGAAACAGATATAAGTAACATGCGTGATGGAGAATTTAAAGCAACAATTACAAGGATACTCATTGGGCTTGAGAAAAGAATAGAAGACAACAGTGAAGCCCTTATCAGAGATAAAAGAGTTAAAAAATAATCAGAGATGAAGAATGCAATAAATGAGGTTGGAAACACGCTTGATGTAATGAACAGCAGGCTGGAAGAAGCAGAGGAATGGATTCATGAATTAGAAGAAAAAATAATGGAAAATAATAAAGCTGAACAAAAGAGAAAAAAGAAGAATTATGCAACACAAGAATAGACTTAAGGAACTCGATGAATCCATCAAACATAATAACATTCACAGTATACTAGTACCAGAAGAAGATAGAGAAAGAGGGCAGAGAATTTATTTCAAGAAATAATAGCTGAAAACTTCCCTAATCTGGGGAAGGAAATGGACATTCAGATCCAGGAGGCAAAGAACTCCTATCAAAATAAACAAAAGCAGGCCAACACCAAGACCTATTGTAACTACATTTGCAAAATATAGCGATAAAGGAAAGATCTTAAAAGCAGCAAGACTAAAGAAATCAGTAACTTACAAGGGAAAACCCATAAGGCTAGCTGGAGATTTCACAACAGAAACTGAGCAAGCCAGAAGAGAATGGCATGATATATTCAAAGTGCTGAATGGGAAAAAAATCTGCAGCCAAGAATGCTCTATCCAGCAAGTCTATCATTCAGAATAGAGGGGAGATAGAGTTTCCCAGACAAAAGATAACTAAAGGAGTCCATGAGCATTAAACCAGCCCTGCAAGAAATATTAAAGGGGACTCTGAGTGTAAAGGAGAGACCAAAAGTGACAAAGACAAGAAAGGATCAGAGAAAATATCCAGAAACAACATCCAAAACAAGTAATAAAATGGCAATAAATAGATATCTATCAGTAATTACTTTGAATGTTAATGGACTAAATGCTCCAATTAAATGACATAGAGTTTCAGAATGGATAAAAAAATAAGACTCATCTATATGCTGCCTACAGAGAGCCATTTTGGACCTAAAGACACCAGCAGCTTGAAAATCAGGGATTGGGGAAACGTTTATCATGCAAATGGATATCAAAAGAAAGTCGGAGTAGCAACACTTATATCAAGACAAACTAGACTTTTTTGTCCTTGTATTGTTTTGTCCTGATTTGGTATCAGGGTAGTATTGGTCTCATAGAATGATTTTGAATGTGTTCCCTATATTCCATTATTTCTAAGATTTTGATAAAGATTGTCATTATTTTTTTTTTTTTTAATATTTGGTGGAATTCACCAGGGAAATTATAGTTTTGGGCTTTTCTGTGCTGGGAGATTTTTGATTCCTAATTCAACTTTTATTCTTGTTATTGGTCTAAGAAGATTTCCTGTTTCTTAGATTCAAGAGTCATGATTCAATCATGGTAACTTGTGTGATTTAAGGAATGTACAGAATTGTTGAATCACTATATTGTACAACTGAAACTAAGATAACACTGTATGCTAACTATACTAGAATTAAAATTAGAAACTTAATAAAAAAAGTCAGTGAAATAGCAGTTTCTACTTTAAGTCCCAATAGTAAATGTAAATTCATTTGCATCTAAAGGAAGAGAAAAATGTTGATAGACAAAGAAAGATGCAAACACACACACACACACACACACACACACTCAGAGATTGAGAGAGAGAGAGGCTTTGAGAGAGACTAGCAATGGAATATACTCATGTCACTGGCTTTGGGTAAGAAAGTGAACAGTGTTCATTCTTTGTGTAGGAATGTACTTAATTTTATACTTTAATACTAAAATACAATCATGATAATGAATACTTGATAATAAATAAGCAGCATGTTTTTAGAGACTATTTAATTTCAATTATAATTGAATGCATGCTAACACTTCTTTTGACCTTTTTAAAAACTATTTTGCTTTTATACATTTTTGGTGATGTGTTTAATAAGAATGTTGAAATCAAATAATATTTAAGCTAATATAAAGATTATATTTTATTAGAAATTAGAAATTATATTTCTCACTTAGACCAAAATTTTCTAGGGTGATTTAACAGAATTCTATATTGTTTTGATCTTTATTTCTCTGAGCACCATTTTCTACACCTCTAGCATGAAATAACTGTATTACGATTCCCACAATCTTCTTCAGTCCATATGTGAAAGCACTTTGTGGGCATGTGTTTTATAGTCTCCTTCAAACAAGAGTTAATATAATATGATTTTATTCAGAGCATAATCTTGTATCAATGATTCAAATAGATATATGTCCATAATGTTGGTAAAATATTTAGTTTCATTTATTATTTCGGTGAGTTATAAATCAAATGCAGTGAGAGAGTATTTTAAATCTCTCATCAACATGGAGATTATAATAATATAAACT
The DNA here is from genome assembly GCF_011800145.1 of Mirounga leonina. Classification (NCBI taxonomy): domain Eukaryota; kingdom Metazoa; phylum Chordata; class Mammalia; order Carnivora; family Phocidae; genus Mirounga; species Mirounga leonina. Next base: position 6,901,800 of record NW_023270316.1, on the reverse strand, counting down.
CCTCATTTATATAACAAATACCCTATTATTAACTAGTAGGGGTGTTGAATGATTTCAAGTTATTCCTTTGTATCTTATACCTAATTATAATATATATTTCTTTCAAAATACTTTTTCTAGAATAGAATCTTGCTTAGTATTAAGTTTTTATACTATTTTGCCATGAGTTTGCTGCAGCCTGGATGCTGGCTAGGGTTAGAGAAATTGCTGGCTGCAGAGGATCAGAATAGATGTAATGGGATGCATACAGATTAAACAAATATTACCTCCATTAGGACCCTGTGCTAATCAGTCAGTCAACCTTAGGAACAATGCTAGCACAAAACTCATGAATTCTCTGCTTTGGGGGGTGATTTCTTCTACTTTTGAAATCACCTCATCACACTGTCATGCAAACTAGCTGCATATACTCTGGTCATAAGTTTCCAAAAGGATGGCTAGTCCCAGGACAGGAACAAAAGGAGCAAGTCTACCATCTCTATTTTCTGATAACTTACTATTTAAAAAAAAAAAAATCAAAGTTCTTTATCATAACTTTAAAAGAAAACCCATAATGTGCAAATGTTGAAAAGACTGGTAAGGTGGGTTTTCTTGTCCACAGCTCATGAAAGGTAAACACATTCAACTTTTCAGGAAAGTATTTTGACAAAGCTAATGAATAATCTTAGATATAGTTGCAGATTTCATCTTTTTTTTCCCATTCTGTGGTTTTAGTAAAGAAAATATGAAAAATACATGTGAGAAACCAGAGGCAACAAGTTGGGAAAAGGAGGTAGAAATCACTCAATTTTCCGAGTAAGATCAATGTAGACATCATTGATTTAAATTGCCTTTATAGGGGATAAGAATTATTTTCCCTGTTATTGATTTAGTATTTACTACAATAGTGGGAAAATGACAATTATAATAATTTACCTTAAAAAATAAAATAGAGCTCCTGGGTGGCTCAGTTTGGTTAAGCAGCTGCCTTCGGCTCAGGTCATGATCCCTTGTCCTGGGATCGAGCCCCACATCAGGCTCTCTGCTCAGTGGGAAATCTGCTTCTCCCTCTCTCTGTGTTTCTCCCCCTGCTTGTACTCTCTTGCTCGCACTCTCAGTCTCTCAAATAAATAAATAAATAAAATCTTTAAAAATATATAAAGATTTTCTTCAAAACCTATTTTTAGGTGACAAATTCTGAACTTGAGCACATGAATTCATCCCCGTTCTTCATCCTGTCCTTTGATTTTGCTAAATAATAAATGCAGTGGTTTCTATGCCCTTATCATAGAAGCCATCCTTTTTACACTTCCTAAAAATGAAAATGTTTAATATCAAACGTTCATGATTCAATATTCTTAGTGAAAGTATTTAAACATTTTGAAGTATTAATCTTGGAATAGAATGAAGAAATCTTGGCAACTAATTTTCTTCAAGGTTATATATTCTTTTTTTCATCACTCGTATGTAGGAAATAGAAATATCTTATTTAGGGCTTAGAAGTGCATATTCAAGCTGCTGACTCATTTGAGAGGTTGACAAGGTAGCTCCAAAAATTCAAATACAGACATTTTATTCATTTTATTTTATATATTGTATGAATATGGCCAGGAAATGCTATACATATTTATTGATAACAGGGAAAGGAATAGCTTGATTTAGGTTAGATCCTATGTTGGATAGACTCTTTTTTCTGGCTATAGAAAGGTTTCAGGAGGAAAGTGACATTAAATAGACCTTTGAATGCTGAAAATATGAAAGACCAATGCCTACAAACATGGTATCTTAAGAAAAAAATGAAACGGGGGCACCTGGGTGGCTCAGTTGGTTAAGCGACTGCCTTCGGCTCAGGTCATGATCCTGGAGTCCCTGGATCGAGTCCCGCATCGGGCTCCCTGCTCAGCGGGGAGTCTGCTTCTCCCTCTGACCCTCCTCCCTCTCCTGCGCTCTGTCTCTCATTCTCTCTCTCTCAAATAAATAAATAAATAATCTTTAAAAAAAAAAAAAGAAAAAATGAAACGAACTGAGAAAATGCAGGTGATCTTAACTGAGTTGATCAGAAATCTGTGAGTTTTGAGCACCTGAAGCAGGGATTTGGAGGAGGCACAAAGGCTTGGGAGAGATTGACAGTACGATGAGGACACCGTGTAAGAGTAATGTTGGCGACTGACATTTAATCACAGAACATAAACCATTGCAACGAACAGGTGGAGGGGCCTGTAATGGAGGTGTAAGAATATAAGAAGTGACAGTGTGTTAATTTACGTTAGAATCTCAGCCAGTGCTTCCCACCCTCAGAACTTCTTGACACATGATATTTAACCTGCAACTCAAGAATGAGAGGATAGTGAGTGGACGATGTGCTTGAGGAATATGAGAATAAATAAAACGATGTGTTTGAGGAACATGAGAATAAATCAAACGAAAGTGGTGCTTCACTGTCTCCTGAGTGCACCCCTTCTTCTATCTGTCCTGCTACTGGCTTGGCTAGGCTCTTGTCAACTTTCCCTGCCCTCATAGAATGGCCTCCTAACTAGAATTCCCACTGCCAGTTTTGCCCTCTTTAAGACGCTCCCTGCTTCAGCTTTGCGCAGTGGTAGTATCGTAGCCAATGAGGTTTATCCGAGGCACGATTATTGCTAATCGAAGACGCTCCCTGCTTCAGTGTTGTCTATGATATTTTACCATTTCTAAAACATGGACAAATGCACTATGGCCCAGAGAATGGCAGTCTAATGCTTTCTTTGCCTAAGCATACTTATCCCAAAGGAGTTGGCTCCTCAAGGTGAGTGACCCATGCGGTAATGAGAACCTCTGTTGTAAAGGAACACACTTGACCCATGCAAAAACTACTGTGAAGGCCAGACACATAGTGATGATCTCTTCATGTGCTTATAACAACTGGAAACAATGTCCTGTTTGTTGGAGGGAGACAGACAGCAATCTTTCTCCTTTCTCAGTAAAAACCTAAAGATCACGAACACTTTTGCAGTCATTAGTAATAAAGCCAGCTATCATTTACTGATCATTACCAACTGCCAAACACTTTCCATGTGCCATTTCAATTAATGTTGACAACAATCTTAGGAGGTAAGTGCCACTATTTACCACAGTTAACAAACAAGGAAACTCAGACACAGAGGCCCAAGAGTCTTTCTTCTTAAACAATCAAGTGAATGTTGCAGCCTGGATATGACATGAAAAAGTCTGACTCTAGAATCTGAAGCCTCATCTCCAAATCTATCTACCAGATTCAACCTAGTTTGTTGCTCTTCGTCCTTCTTTCTCTTCCCCCCACCCTTCCTTCTTTCCTTTCTTCCTTAATTTTCTCCTTCTCTTCCTTCCTTAGCTCCTTCCCTTCTTTCCTTCCTTCCTCCCTCCCTCCCTATCTTCCTTCCTCCCTCCCTCCCTCCCTCTTTACCTTCCTTCCTTCCTTCCTTCCTTCCTTCCTTCCTTCCTTCCTTCCACCCTTCCTTCATTTCTTCACATAACCCATAGCTAACCCTGACAACTCCAAATGTGGGGCCAAGTGCATGACAAAGAAAGTACTTGCTTCATGCACTAACACAGACTCCAATATACATGCACTGGGCTCTGGATTAAAGCAGAATCAACACTTCAGCATGTTCTAGCTATAAAAACGGGATTTACAGCCTAGGGGATTACAGAAAAGAATTCTGGGAAAGAAGAAAGCCCACCCTTGGGGTTTTGAAGCCATCAACCGAGCCATAAGTCTTATACCTGCTAACCTATTAAACTTATTAGCAAATACTTAAACTAATGCTTTGGGTTCAGTCACTTATAGACAAACTATGCTTATTTATACTAGGGTAATTGGGCAAACATTTTCTGGGAAATGAGAAAAGACAAGGCTGCTACTTCAATAAAAAGAACTTGTGGTACGGTTGATGAATGCTAAAATTGGAACTTAAGAGGCAAAAATTAAAATTTGGAAAATTTGTCTTTGCCGTCATAAGTTTGACAAGTTCCCTACACTTAGACTCTTCTACTCAGTGGTGATAGTAACAAATGTGATTTTTAAAACTTGTATAATGAAATGTGTCAACATTTGGAAGATGTGAATAATTGAGTGAACTAATACTTTCCAAATGACCAATGCATAATTCATAAAACATGCATGGATAAAAGATTCATTCAAAGTGCCAGACAGATCAATGGATTTTAATCATTTTATCATCATATGAAGCGTTTATTATGGTTTTAGTTGCAACTAACCTTTTAAAAAAAACACCATTTTGTAGCATCAAAAAAAAATATCCCCAATGATTTGAAATAGCCACTAAAATACTATATATCTGTTTGAAGCTGGATTTTAATCATATAATTCAATCAAAACACATACAGCTGCAGATTGAATGCAAAACAAATGTGAGCATCCAGCTAGCTTCAATTAAGCTGAGCATTAAAGAGATTTGCAAATATGGAATGCAATTCCATCCTCCTCACTGTTTTCATAGTTATTTTTCATGAAAATATTATATTTATTATAACATTTTATGGCTTTATCATTATTTTCTGTTAATTTGTAAACAAACATTTATAGTTTTGTCAGTTGTAATTTCTAATAAGGTAAGTATCCGTGGGGATGGTTCTCACTGAATTTTGATGGTATAAAGAGTTGCAATCTCCAAAAGTGAGAAGACAACTTTCTGAAGTTCACAAGAGAGGAACTCACTCGTCCCTGTGGTCACCAGGTGACTCTGTGACAGTGCGGACAGCCTTGGGGTGGATGGCAGGTTTTCTGAGAGAGACAGAGGAGAGTCTCTTAGCCTCCCATATTGATCAACTTCATCCTGCAGACAAATGCCTTACCATGTGATAACTCCCACATTCAAAATCCAATCTGTTTGGTAATTAAATCTATAGTTTTTCATTTCATAATTTATGAAACTTCTTTCTCCTTTTCAGCTGTGTTTTTCCTCTGAGTGAAATGCAGCCCAACCCCTTCTAACGTGGTCAGCACTCGCTCCTGCTGCTTGCCCTCCTCCTCAGTCCTGACCATGGGGTGCAGATGCCCTGTGCATCTTTTCCTGACATGCCTTCTGTGTAACTTCTGACATACTTTCTCGAAGTGGGAGTATGTAATAGTTTTAAGTGATTCGGTATTATCTCTCATCTTTGGGGGTCTTTATTATTCTCTCTTTTCTTCTTTATCATATTTATCTTATTATTTCTTGGTGGATTTTTAAAAACCATGTAAAAAACAGGTTTGGACAATTTATAATGGATTTTCTTTAGACATGCCGAGAGACTTTACAAACTGTGTAATCCAAGGTCTTTTATTTTTCAGATGCAAACACCAGAGCAATGTGATTGGGATCATGTGACATATCCGTGACAAGGCAGTGTCACCATTGTGGTGGGGGGGAGGGTGGAAGGACTCCACCTCCTCATGCAGGATGTTTTCCCCCTGTCCCTTTGGCAGGGCGGGGGTGGGGGTGGGGACTCTGTGTCATTTACACTCTGACTTCATCATAGTTCAAGGCTGTGTCCTTTCTCGAACCCTGGAATGGTTATTAGTGCAGCAACTGAATTGTCATGCAGGCACAGTAACCTTGCTAGGAGCTACAGCTTCTACAGCTTATGCTTTTGCAGTTTGCCCCATAACTTCTTCAAATCCCAGGTGGATGAAGCCACTGAATCAAATGTCTAAGGGCAACCATAGTTTTTCTCCAAAGATCCGTTGGCCACTGAAGACAGATTCGAAATGTCAGTATCTTTATTCTTTTTATTTTTTTAAAGATCTATTTATTTATTTGTCAGAGAGAGAGAGCACAAGCAGGGGGAACAGCAAGCAGAGGGAGAAGCAGGCTCCCTGCTGAGCAAGGAGCCCGATATAGGACTCGATCCCAGGACCCTGGGATCATGACCTGAGCAGAAGGCAGACGTTTAACCAACTGAGCCACCCGGGCATCCCAGTATTTTTTATTTTTAAGATAATATAAATTTTTAAATTTTTTTTAAGATTTTTATTATTTATTCATGAGAGACAGAGAGAGAGAGAGGCAGAGGGAGAAGCAGGCTCCCAAGGAGCAGGGAGCCTGATGTGGGACTCAATCCCAGGACCCTGGGATCATGACCTGAGCCAAAGGCAGACGCTTAACCATCTGAGCCACCCAGGCGCCCCTAAGATAATATAAATTAAAAAAAAAATTAAAAAAATAATATAAATTAGTCTTGGCAGTAAGTAAAAGAGAAAGGGTGTGTCAGAGATGCAGTTATCAGAATGGCAGAGGATTCAAGAATAGCACCCCTCTACTCAAAAAAAAAAAAAAAGATTGGGAGCAGATGGTTAACCAGGTCTGTGATAAGAAGGGAAAAAAAAAAAAAAAAGCCCAGTGACAAAACAAGTGTCGCTGGTGTGGAAAAAGCACTGAACAACACCTCATCCAGCGGGAATGCCAGGAAGAGAAGGGAAAGATGCTGTAGACAGATAATAGGAGTGGAGAGTGTGGGGAGAAGGAAGGAAAGGAAAACAGAGTAAGTGCTGAGAGTAGCATCAACTCCTGGGATGGCAGAAGGTCTCTGGGAATGGCTGGATGTTAAGAAGCCACCTAAGCTTGCCAGGCAGAATTAGCAAAAGCACGTGATCCTCAAGGCCCGTCACCCATGGGGGGGATACTCACTGCTGCTCCCCTGCTCTTTGAGACCGATATATGAATAAGGGACTATCAAAGAGACTTGGGATAACCCTCTTCATGACCCATGCTTAAACAGAAGGTAAAGTATAACGTTGCTCACTATCTGTCCACCACCCCTCCCACAAGACCGTTGTGAAGCGCTGAGTAAGTGTTAAACCTTCCCAGGCCATTCAGAGCAGGCACGAGAGCATGGCTTAGTGAAAGATGGGTCTATACTACCCAGAGAGGGTGTTTGCGGTGGGGACAGGCACAGGCCGTGGGAGGGGAAGAAGCCAAGCTCTTGGTTTCTGTGGGGTAAGAGCTGTGTTGCTAAGAACTAGTTTTTATATCACCTTTAATAGATTTCCTTGAGAAAAACACTACTGACTCAAATGTCTTGTCTTCAGCTTCTGCCAACAAATCAATTGTCCAAGTTCTAGGCCTGGGAAGAGTGATTGACAATTCCCAGGATACTATGCTGGGCAGAGTCAGGTAGAAAGAAACCTACAGGGGCACCTGTGTGGCTCAGTCTGTTAAGTGTCTGCCTTCAGATCAGGTCATGATCCCAGGGTCCTGGGATTGAGCCCCATGTCCTGATCCTTGCTCAGCAGGGAGTCTGCATCTCCCTCTGCCCCTCCCCCTGCTTGTGTGCTCTCTCACTCTCTCTCTCAAATAAATACTTTTTTTTTTTTTTTTTTTTTTTTTTAAGAAAGCTACAGAGAAGGAAAGTGAAGGAGGAAGACTGTGTGTTCTGAAGCTGCTGGACTTAGCCTGGACAGTCTGACTTTTATGCCTAGGTTGGCATTGTGACCTTCAAGGGCCTCCATCTTTTCACTTATAAAATGGTATCAGTTGTATTACTTTTGTATAGTTGTACTAGTTTTCCTGTGGCTCCCATAACAAAGTACATAAAAAGGATGATTTAGAATAACCAAATTTTGTTGGCTCACAGTTCTGGAGGCTAGACATCCAAGATTAAGATGTCAGTTCCTCCTGAGAGCAAAGCAGGTCCATGCCTCTCCCATGTGGTTCCATGTTTCCCATGATTTTTTGACAATGCTGGGTGTCCCTTAGCTTGTAAATGCATCATCCTGATCTCTGCCTTCATCTTTACATAGTGTTCTCCCTGTGTGCTTCCCCTTTTTTTGAAAAACAGCAATCCTATTGGATAAGGGGCCACCCTCCTCAGGTTTGCCTTATCTTAAGTAGTTACATCTGCAAGGACCCTATTTCCAAATAAAGTCACATTCTGAAATACTGTGGTTAGAACTTCAACACATGAATGAGAGGACACAATTCAACCCAGAACAGTAACATGAACCATCATGTCTCCGAATTTTATAAGGATGAAAGTACTTGGCATAGCCTCTGCAACATAAATGGTCATATAAGCAGAGATCAAAAAACAAGAGCCACTGGGGTGCCTGGGTGGCCCAGTTGGTTAAGCAACTGCCTTCGGCTCAGGTCATGATCCTGGAGTCCCGGGATCGAGTCCCGCATCGGGCTCCCTGCTCGGCGGGGAGTCTGCTTCTGCCTCTGATCCTCCCCCTCTCATGCTCTCTGTCTCCCATTTTCTCTCTCAGATAAATAAATAAAAAATATTAAAAACAAAAAACAAAAACAAGGGCCACTGTGTGAACAGTTATCTGTAAAATGAATACAAAAAAAACTGACTTCTTTGTGTTTTCATTAAGATTTAATATATCAGTGTGTTATAAAACACTTCATAGTGTCTAGTATAGTTTTGCCTCCCAGAAAATGAGAAGCAATAAGAAAACATTCCTTTTTACAGTATCTGTGCATCGGCCAGTGACAAGTGGGAAGAGAAGGAAGAGGTTTCAGGAGGCAAGAAAGAGTCAATGAAGATCCCTGCCTGCAGCAGCCCCATGGGATGAGCTTGGAGACCACCGTTCAGGCAGCACAGGAGAATCCTTGTGTCCAGGCCCAAGCCAGCATCCAATCTGAACGTATGAAATGAGGTTGTTAAAATACTTAATGCATGCTCTCCCAGTAGATGTGTGCATCTTTTGACTCTGATCTACTGAACTACAGACTTCATTTTGCTAACAGGACACTAAGTTTCCCAGTAAAATTAATGCTAGGCTTAACTGGCATGATAGAAATTGCTCCCAATTTTCCTTCTAGTATCGCATGTTTTTCATTAGTGAGCCAAGGACTCGAACCACCTATATAAATTATGCCCTAGGCCAAGCCCAGCATAATTCTAAGCATGCTAAGCCATGTGCACTGGCTTTGGGAGGCATATTTTAATTAAAAGTATAGATTTATATTTTAGATGGATGAACTGAAAATGCCATGTGTCTCAAAGAGTCTGTCCACTTTTGTTATAATTCTGTTTGCTGACTTGCCGTTGTATGCTGTAATCCTCTTCCTGATGTAAAAATGTCTGATTTGTAAGCTCATTTAGGTTTGCTTTGATGGCGATTTTGGTCAATGCATTCCATATGCTTATGACACAATGTTTGGAAACGTTATGTCTAAATTCTTTACATATTTGGAATCATCATTGTTTTTATACCATGGATTGTCAGTTTCATACACACTGAAAAAGAGCTCACATTTTCTTTTCCTTGAAAGAAATTCCTTTTCCTTAATAAAATCTGGTACCCACCCCCCCCCGCAAAATGCAACAAAGGGCAAGGTTTTTTTTTCCCTTCTTTAAGGCTTATAAGAATCTTCTGTTATTAATATTCTTAACAGCATACTTGGGACTATCTGGTTGAAATTGTAGTGAGGAGGTCCACGGTCAATGTTCAAAGTGGATTAAGACCAGTGTAGAAGGATACAGGAAAGTGAGCCTAAATCTACACACAGGGATGGGGTAGCAGGGGGCCAGGGACTGATTCTAACAACACACAGGAACAAGTCTCAATCTCACTCCTAATTCCACCCTCTGCCACATAAATATAATATCAAAATGAGTTGGTATTGGCCACTGCAAACTCCAAAATAATTTGGATTTTCAGTATTTGTTTTAACATCTTTATGTTAACAATACTGATGTGTCTGTCATTTTAATTTATTTCTTAAAACTAAAGAATTGGTAGGAACTTCACACTGCCCTCTCTGCCCACCTTAAAAATACTTTAAGTGAAAGTTACAATTAACATAAATAAGTCCTAACCAGTCGGGAAATTTCTGTACTTGAAATGAGTGGAAATTACTGATAAAATGCCTGGAAAATTGTTTAAATCTCTTAAAGACACCAGGTGTTTCATTAAGTTTAGTTTGTTAGAGATAAACGCTATTCAGATAATTGAGAAAGGGGACACTAACCTGTTTTGCATACATATGTTTGATCTTTTAACAGAAAGTAAAAATATGATTGCATAGACAAAATTTATATCTGATAACTTTGCTTTATATTTGTAATCCAAGAAGTACAACATTTAGACATGTGTGGAAAGAAACAAAATTCATAATTAAGACTCTTTATTATCACTAAATTATAGGATTGCTCACTTTTTAAAAATATTCACCATTTTACATTTTATGGAGATTTTTCTGACTGCTTTCATTTGTTTCAGCCTGTGCATATATTTCAGGTTATATTCAAATGGTTTCAGAACACCAAATCTAAATAATTAACATTTTGATTTTTTTCCCTAGTCATGCTCAGCCTTAGTTTCTATCAGGTCAGGCAGAGATTCTTATGCATGAACCATTTCTCGAAGACTTCTGGTTTTCTAAGTTACAGAGGCCTATACGCCTATTCTTCTTGATCATTGCTTCATAGTCAGTGGTTCTCAATAGGTGGCAATATTGCTCCTCTGGGACATTTTTGGTTGTCACAACTGCAGGGGGGATGCTAGAGGCTCCTAATGGGTACAGGTCAGGGATGCTGCTAAATATGTACGATGCACAAAACAGAACTCCCCAAATAGTCACCTGACCCCAAAGGCCAACAGCATCAAGATTAAGAAAATCTATCATAAGTCATTCTAAAATTACATTTTAAATTATTATAATAACATTGCATTGATTTAGTGGTCCCTCATTCCTACCTTTATACCAATTATCTTTCTAAGTGATTGATTCAAATTGGCATTTGATAGGGAGTGGGTCTCTCAATAATTCCAAAAAAAAAAATGCTCTAAACAAGTGTCTACACACATTTGTCTGCACATCAATATTCTAAATATAACATTAAAATGTATCTTAACTAATAAGTTTCATTCCCATTTTGCACTTTTGATGCCATATGCTTTTCTGATCATTATTTTTGACTCTTTATTTCCACTTGATTATTAATGACGTTATCTCAGAATATATCACAAGAAATGATAATAGAAATTTTGTTCGTTTTATGGTTGTTTCAACCATTTGGTTTTTTCCCTAAAGGCAGAATGATGGCGGTACAAATGTAAACTAGGAAAAAAGCTTAATAGGTACTGTGGGTTTAACAATTACGATGATGACGACGAGGATGATGACAATGATGATGATGAGGAGGAGGAGGATGACAGTGATGATGATGAGGAGGATGATAAGGATGAAGAAGATGATGATGAGGATGATGATGACAACTTACACTTCTACTATTGTAACTAACATTAATTTTACGCCTAATAAGTGACAATCATAGTGGTGAGAACTTTACTTATATTAACACATTTAAATTTGGGGAGGTTGAAAATGTTGATTCTAGTCTCCCTGGATTGAATCTCCTCATAGCTGTTTTCCTTTCAGTCCCACTCTCCCACCTCGGGCTGGCAGATAGTAAGTCTTCAGTAAATACTGACTGAGTGAATACATGTTTGATGAATTTAATCTCATCTCAGAGACTTATATCCATCTGTTCATTTTCTGTGCTACTCATCAGGTTCCATGTGTAAAGCCCCAGTTGGTCTTATTCACAACTCACACAGTGCCTGGAACATGTCAGTCTCTTTAAAAGTACTTCTAAATGAAGAAATGAACAAATATTTGGACTAATGACTTTTCACGTCTACCATTTTAACAGTAACACTATAAATGAGACAAAGAATTAAGTCAGTGGCCAATGCCACAATTTGCACCCATGAAGTGAACTTTAAAAAATTGTTTAAGAAGGGTAAATGTCATTCATAGAAGACTATTCATGAGTGTGTGGCAGCATTCTGTTTGACGATTTTAATTATCTATGTATCTATCTGTCTATGTATGTATGTATGCATGCATATATGTACTTAGATATCTATCATATATCTATCTATCTATCTCTCTATCTATCATCTATCATCTATGCATTCTCTATCAATCACTCCCGGCTATGCTGATAGAATAAAGGAAGGGCTGTGCGTTATTTCACCCCTTCAAATTACTATCAATGCCAGATCTCTTTTTTCTGGTTAAGTGGAAGTACAACCAAGCACTAGGTATTAACATTTATAAGAAGGAGAGTCAAATGCCATTTCTCTTTGATTGTTAAAGGGACAGATTTTCATCAACAATTTCTTATTATTATCCACCATCTGTGTGATGGCTTTACATAATTACCTGCATACCGTGTCTTTGATAGGCCTTATTTCTGATAAACAGAAAATAAAATTAAGCTCTCATATGAGATCCATTACAGAGGAAGCTTGGAATAAATATAGTAGATTTAATTTTTCCCTTTCACAAACCTGACAAGGCAGCTGCTAGAAGGCTCACTTATGAATCTTTGTTTAGAATGAAATTCCAAATGATGAAGCATCAGCTTTTAATGACAAAATGTGCTATATGGTCAATTGGAAAGGAAGTGTTTTCCAGGCTTCGGTCTTAGAGGCATCAAGGATTAAAAGAATATGAGATAATTTAGAATGATAGATAATCGTTTTGTGCCACTGAATTTTAAATCAACACCTGGGTTAGGCACGGCGAGTAGAATGTGAAGCCAAGTACATACAAGGAAGCAGAAGCATTTGTTTTTAATATTCATAAAGTTTTTACATTGAAGCGGTACAATATGTTCGATCGCAGGTGGCACTTTAGGAAATTATGTCATATGATGGCAAATCATCAGGTGCATGATTATTAGTGTGCCAAATGAGACTGGGCACAGGTATGATACTCCTCTCTGAAAGAAAAACAGCAAAATATATATTCGAACTGGATATATATAATCCTGTTACAGAAGGGGTAATAGCTAAGACATTATTGTCCAGATCAAATTAATGTCATAAAATCAGTTGTGTTAGAAATATGTGAAAAAAAATCACACTGATTAACAAAGGAAAAATATCATCGTCAGTGTAAAATATATACAAATCATAAGTGTTCAGCCCTATGAATTTTGGAAATTCTTTATATTCAAGCAACTAACACTCTATCGAGCATTTCATCACCTCAGATCATTCTTTCCTCCCCTTTTAATGCACCCCCCCCAAAAAAACCCTCTTTTTGATATGACAGTATATTGTGGAAGTTCATGGACATTATATAATGAATTAATCACTATATTCCTTTGTGTGCCCAACCGATCTCTCTTACAATGCCCTTGTTGAGATTCATCCACACTGTTGTGTGGATCTGTAGTGTGTTCATTTTTCTTGCTGACCAGTAATTTATTGTATGAGTCTATGACAGGGGATTGTTGTTGCTGTTGTTGTTTTAATCTATTTTTCTAGTGATGGACAGTTGCATTCTCTCTTGTTTGGGGCTCTTATGAATTAAGCTGCTATGAATTTTTCTGAACAAGTCATTTCTATGGACATATGTGTTCATGTATGTTGGGTACATGATTAGAGTGGAACCAATGGGTCATACACTGGCTGTATGCTTACCTTTATAAGAAAGTGGCTTCTTCAAAGTGGCTGAACTATTTGACATTCCCATCAGCAAAATATGAGAAGTGTCAGTTCCTCCACATTTCCCTAATATTTAATGTTTTTCGGTCATACTTCGTTTTTCTTTCAGACATTTCAGTGGGTGTAAAATGGTATCTCACTGAAGCTTTAATTTATATATCCTTGATAACTAATAATGGTGATGCTCTTTTCACATGTGTGTTGCCTATCATATCATATATCTTTTTTTTTTTTGGTGAAGTGTATTAGTCTTTTGACCATACATTTTAAAAATAATTTTTGAGGTGAAATTGATATAACATAAAATTAACCATTTAAAAGTGAATAATTCAGTGATATCTAGTCCATTCACAATATTCTACAACCAGTACCTCTCCGTAATTCCAGAGCACTTTTGTCAATCCAAATCAAACCCCATACCCATTAAGCAATTTTCCCATTCTCCACCCATCCTGACCCCTTGCCAACACTGATCTGTGTCTTGTCTCTGTAGATTGATCTGTTACAGATATTTCATATAAATTGAATCATATAATATGTGACCTTTCATGTCTGACTCTTTTCACTTAAAATTACCCTTGGAAGGGTTTAAGAATATAAATAACAGTATTTTGGAGGTTCTCCCATGGAGTAGCATGTGACACTACTTCATTTCTTTTTATGGCAAAATGATAGTCCATTGTAAGTATAAAACAATTTGTTTTTCCATTCATCTGTTTTTGGACATTTAGGTTATTTCTACCTTTTGGCCATTGTGAATAGTGCTGTTATAAAGGTGTGTGGACATGTACTTGTTTTCTATCCTTTTGGGTAGATATGTAGGAGTGGGATTGCTGATTTATGAGGTAATTCTATGTTTAAGGTTTGTTTTTTTTTAATGTGTTGTTTTCCTTTTAATTGTGGATTTTGGGAGTTCTTTATATATTTGGTTATAAGTCTTTGTCAAATAAGCTGTAGATATATTTTCTAGCCCATGGCTTAATTATATCTTCTGATAAATACAGACTTTGAGCTCTAAAAAAGTTCAATTTATCATTTTTTCTTCAACATGAGTAATGCTGTATGTGTGATAGGTGGCGTGAGGAAGAAAGCCCTTTACAAAATCCGTCATGCTGCAAGTGGTAATGGAATGAGTGTCAGGATGCTGGGTAAAGTAGTTTTAAGTTTCCTGATCCGGAAGTGTCTTAAGTGGAGAAGAAATGAAAATGGTTTTTACTTTTGTTACATGGCACAGTAGCATTTGTGGTGGTTTTCTTTTCAGGGCAATTTTTATTTTATTTATTTATTTATTTATTTATTTATTTATTTATTTATTTATTTTGCAGTTTCATACCTTTATTTGACAATCAGTGCTTAGTTCTCATCCATAGTAACTGTCTGTAGATTTTTGAAAGCCGTGACAGGTACACAGGTAAGCAATGTAGAGGGCTTGTTTGGTGAATCATCATCCACGTTACATCTTCCGGACAACCGCACACAGATACGGTATGGAACATTCCTTATTCCTTTGGCCCAGAGAGCTTTGTTGAGCCCCGTTTCAATGTGCACATCTGGAATTCCCATCTCCTTCATGGCACATTTCCGAATTTCTCTGAATGCCGGATGGAAACACTTCTCGAAACCCACTCCATGGATGGGCTTGTAAATGTTGATGGTGGACTCTCTGCTCACTACCTTGTTGATAGTGGAATGGTCCTTCTTCTTGCCACCCTTGTTTGTGGGAGCTCTTCTGCCATTCCCTGGTTGGAGAGTTTTCAGGGCAATTGCTAAGCATGGTTTGGGGCACTATGCTGTCACGCTTGGTTTCAGGCTTCATTCTCTAATACCCCTCCCCAACCCTGTGAGTTATCTAACTTCTTTCTTATAAACTATCCTGGTGTAACCCAGATAAACCTTATATTTCTTACAACAAGTACTTTGACTAATACACCAAATCTGGACATCGTATTTTTTTATTGCCAATTTGACAGGTCCATTATCTGCTATTGGATTACTTTTTATACTTCTGATTCTTGAGAGAGCCATCTTTTCATATTTTATTGGCCTATTTTATTTATTGTTTTGTGAATTTTGTATCCTTTGTCCATTTTTATTTTATTTATTTTATTTTATTTTATTTTAAAGTAAGCTCCACACCCAGCATGAAGCCCAACATAGGCCTGAACTCAAGACCCTGAAATCAAGACCTGAGCTGAAATCAAGAGTTGGGATGCTTAAATGACTGAGCTACCCAGGCACCCCTTCTTTGTCCATTTTTAAAAAGCATTTCTTCATAGTTTTCAAAAAAAGCGTTTGGAACTATATTATGTACCTATCTGCCTCCTACCAGTTAACTTATTCATTCTGTGACCGCCATCCCTTTAGCCAGAGCTGCAGGTGGATTAGGAACAGGGAAAGGGCTGGGTCTGGTTATTTTTAACCTATGCGTATGATGTAGGAGAAACCTGATTGGAATGACCTCCTCCGAGGTAGTGCTCCTTCATTATCATCTCTAATCTAGGTACCCCCTTGTTTTTCACTACTGCAGCATCTTCTCAAGACCAGCTTCATATTTGCAGGGCCCAGTGCAAAGTGAGAATATGGAGCCCCATTGGAAAATTATGTACAATTTCAGAAGATGCCAGCAGAGCACTAACCCAAGAGTTGGCCCTTCTAAGCAGGAGCCCCTGAATGACCATGCAGGCTGTGCCCTGACGAAGCTGGCCCTGTCTCCTCTTCACAGTATGTACAACCTGTCTTTGTAATCATCATGATAATAATTACAGTAATTTTCCTATTAGATTTGTTTGATTTCTTGGAGATGGCAACATCCATGAAGGTGAGCACCATGTGTTTTATTTCCTGTTTCATGCCAGCATCCAGACCCATACATACAGTATTGAAATTGAAAATCAGTTGTAGTTGATTAAATGAATAACCAAAAGAATGAATAGACCAACTGATCTTTATGTTATAATTTCAACATTCCAGTTATAATTAAAAGTATAGAGAGAACACAAAACAGTTCTGTATAGCAATGAGGAAAACTTCGCCATGAGCAATACTCTTGCTTAATGGGAAACTCCCTCACCCTTTATGGTAGTTCTATGGGTCTCATCCAGAATGAAGCCACAGGAGGCTCAAGTTCTGCACTTAATGTGTATTTAGACCACATCTTCTACCCAGTCCAGGTTAGCAGTCCAGGAAAACAGGGAAGAGCAGCTGGTGAAGATCTCTTAACCAGATTTTGACTTGATTCATCTCAGTTTACTTCTTGATGACCTCCTAATGATTGACCAGTGCATATTGTATAAATAAATAACTTGTACTCAATGACTCCATTGGTCCTCAGTACATCAGCGGGCATAGAAGGTGGACAACATAGAATTGATGTGTATTACCTTTATGTGATTCTAATATAGGTATAGTTTGCTCATAATAGCTCATAATAAAAAAAATGTGTAATTATTCAAACTGAGACACTTGTGACAAAATAACATTGTTAACGTTCACATCAAATGGTTCTCATAATTTTCCTGGATATAATACAAAAGATCTTACCTGGAATAAAAAATTTCCAATTATAGTATCTCCTTGATTCGAAAAATTTTTATTAAGTTCAATTAGCAAACATATAGCACATCATTAATTTTTGATGTAGTGTTCAATGATTCATTAGTTCCATATAACACCCAGCAAAAAATTTTTAATCATTGACGATGCACTATGTTCATTATTTGTCTATCTGATGCAGTCTTCCTGAGTCCCTTATAAAATAAGTACTCAGCACTGCCCTCATTCTACTTAATACTGTTTTGTGAACATTTCTTTATAACGATTCTTCAAAAATTTCTCTAAAACCTCAATGCCCTTTTCCATCTGGCCTTATCATTTTATCTTACCTGTAACTTGCAAAATCTATCCTCATATATTTCTTTCTTTTCCCCAACTTCTCTAATTCTGCCCTTTCCCTGAATCACTCTGAACCAGAAAAAATGAAAGAAATACAAACTCTTATTCTTCATTGAAACAGATATGAAGACAGGAGTAGACAAAATTCAGATTGTATACATTACTCTTTTTTGCATCTCAAATATTTCATAATTTCTTTCTATTCTAGTGAATTTAGTATGACTCTAAAACTACTTAATTAGAGCACATGATATCTTTTATTTGGGTGCAAATAGAATTTTTTAAATTGCTTAAAATATAATACTTTATTTTTAATTAATCCTTTGCAACTAAACAAAATACAATATTTCCCCACATAAATATATATTGATGGCAAGGAAGAGAGTCCATAAAAGTAAGATAATATCAGTACTAAAAAATCACATTCACATATTGGGGAAAAAAAGCAATTGACGTCATCTACAAATATTAGTATCTTCTTGGTCTCTGTCTGTCCTAAAAGGTAAAGAACAGCTAACAAGCAACATGGAGCTTTTTGTTTACACAAGACAATCATAGCTCATCCTCAGGCTCCTTCTATTCCACTCTTAACTTGCCTTCATGGAAAATCTTATTACTAAGGGAAGGATCATTGCACTATGTTTCCCTCTGGGGAAAATGTTGGTAACTAACCCAAGACAATTTGAAAGCCAGGCTTCCATATTCACAAACTGCCTCTTGTCTGCTAGATACGGCTGATTTCGACCAGCCTAGGCAGGGGCTGGGGTCCAATTTCCGGTGTCGTTCCTTTCCTAGGCAATGAGAAGTAAAGGTAAGACAGCAGCTCTCTCCCTTCTTCGCTAATTGGAATGAAAATGAGGGCTTCCTTTCGCCATTTCAAATGACACCATCTTCAGCCTGCTGAATAAGTCCTTTATTGTGGACACTCAGTGGAAGAGGAATTCAATTCCATACTATCAAGAGGGAGTCAAGGACATCGTAATTGATATTCAGAATAACAAGGTAACCTATTTTCACAAGAAAGGCCACCCGAAAGACAAACAAGGACTTGAAAAACAGTCTGAGATTCTGAAGACAGTGACCAGTGACCACACAAGGTGGATGGTAGTTGGGATCCTGGTGCTTTTTTTTCCTCCAGGAACAAGTAATATTTCTAAGAGGTCAGCTATTTTACAATTCAAAGTCTAAGAAAACAAATAAATATTATATCTTAGTAAAGACTAAGAAATAGACAACCTTGTATTTTTTTTCTGAAGGTGAAATAACTAGACCAATTTGCATTAGTTCAGAAATAATTGAGTGTTATTTAAAATAAATGAATCTGTTATGTAAAACAAACAAAGAGATACATAAAACATGGAATTTGTGCAAGTATGGATGTTATTTAGATGCTTAAGTAATGATACTAAAATGTTAACATTTTCCAAGGCCTAAGTCTGAAACAAAGGAGTGTATAGCGGGAATGGAGGCTATTTGAGATGAAAAGAAAACTACTGTCAACAAAAATCCCTTTCCTAAATATATTTCTCTATTTGTGTGCATGTAGGTGCTGTGGCGAGAAAAAAATATGTTGAGAATATAATGATCCTTTCTCACATGAAGTCATTTTAGTTCATTATGTAAGTGTGAATTTCCTCTACTTAGACTAACCGAAGACTTAGAAGAGAGAAAAGATAAAAAGAAAAGAGAAGAAAGTGAGGGAGGTGGGTCCACAGCTTCAAGTTATTATCAGCTCTTCCTTCCTGCATTGAGGCATCAGTGACTTCAGGCCAAACACAAACTCTCTTTCTGCGTATTCCCAGGGTATTTTGTTTCTAGGTGACCTGCCGCACAAGAGCTCCTTCAGTGCAGGTCGGATGTCAACTTTAATTACTGCTACTTAAGACCAACTGTTGAAAATGCATATTTAGGAAAGTGACTTGTGGACACGAAACTGATAAACCCACACCACACACTAGATGTAAACATAGTTCAAGCCATCATTTTTTAGCTTAGGGGAAACCAAACGTATTTTCAAAATAGGAATGTCTGAGAATCAGTGAGTATTCCTTGTAGGTAAAGATGAGGGCAGAACATAAATATTGGCTATTTCCAAATAAAACGCGAGTGTGTTCGAAAAGAGACATTGTTTTATGCTCTGCAATCTGACCCTGTGCTGCCCTGTGTAAACTCCCTTTCTACCCTTGGCCCTCTTCTGTTTCCTTTGCTTGCTTCCTTTTGTGTCCCACTTCCCGACTCCCACTGTGGCTGTTCTGAGATCTACCCCTGACTCTCTGTCTCGTGGCAATCTTGTTAAATCCATCTCATGACTTCGGATTATAGTTCTCTTCAAATGATTTACAAATGTTTATTCCACCCCTGATTGTTTCCTGAGATCCAGCCCCAGATTTCTGATTGCCTGCTGGGCATACACCATAGAAACTCATCAGCTCTTCGAGTTCAGTCTGCCTGTTCTTCCAAATTCTTTCTTCTAGTTCCTTTATTTCTGCATTAATTGCACCAGCCTCCACGTTAGCCATGTTTAAATACTCAGCGTTAGCTTTGACTCCACCCCCTTTTTCTCCCGTATCAATTTTTATCGAAGCATTATTCTTGCCTCTGTAGCAACTTTTTGCATCCATTTTTTTATAATTCCACTGACGATACCACATAGCCCCTGATAACTTCCCTCAAATCCTCTCCCTCCCACCCAATGGCATAACTTATAAGTAGGTCCCTACCTCTAGGTTTTCATGGGTTTTTTTTAATCCAAACACCTTTGTTCTAAACCCAGATTTTGTTGTTCTAGATCAGAGCTCTCCAATCCTATTGCTCACATACTCAGACTCATATTCAAATTCTCAGATATTGAACTGAAAACCTGGAGCCCTCAGAGGTCCATGATAGCCTGGTTCTGCTCTGTTTTCCAGTCTTGTCTCCTACCTGTCCCTGTCAAGCAACCTTCACACAGTAAGGCCTTCCTATTTGATGTGCTCATTAATGGGCCCTCATCCTCGTAATATTCTCAAGCAAGAACAGGAGAATTAGTCTTTCTACATCTATATATTTCTGCATTCCTCTCTTTCATCAGTTCCCTGATTCACAATTATCTTCTCCACAGTGTATTATCCACCTCGAGGCCAAAGATTATTCCAAACTCAACTTTGAATTCCCGATACATAGCAAAATTTTTTATATCCTATCCGGCCAAGAAAGATTTATTATAAAGAATTAAATTCTCTGAAATAATTTCTTCTTCTGAATTTACTTTAAAATGTAAGTGTACTGTTATTGTTGTATTTAATATTTCCCTCTTAGATTATATTGACTTATGCCCTGGTGTTATCTCCACAACTAGGATATAAAGTGTTAGTTGGTAAGATTAATCTTTTTATCCCCAAAGACCCAGAATTGATGATTTCATATAGTAATAAACTCAAACAAAATTTTAAAGGAAATGTCTTCGGGATTTTTCTAAAGGAAACCTATTTAAATAGTTATTGATTTATGGAGTTAGGCACGAAATCTCTTCCATCATTGTTGGTGACATGTTAGCTATGCAATTTTCCACAAAGTGTAGTAAACAGAAATTTAGCAATATTAATATTTAAGTAAAAGAAAAGAAAAATTCAGTATTCTTTTTACTGTCGGTTTGCAGTGGGAACAGTGGAATCAATTAGAAGGGGATAAAGAAGATTTGTTGTATGCATTCTGATGTGAACGTCTGTGCCCTTTGAAGGTTCTGTGGTACTTGAAACACAGGTAATTTATTATGTTAGAAATGATTTCAAAATGTATATCCTTCATTTGCCTTGATCCTTGGTCAATTATTGTGGGTCCCCCCCCCACCTTCCTTTGACATAATTCGACACATGTTGTGGCTTACCACTTCAGTGAAATGAAAATAACAAAGAACTAGAAATTCTGAGCTCAAGTGAGCAGATTACCATGTCTTAGCTTAATTGTATTTGTTAACATCGTGTATATATGTAGGAAATAATTAATACCCAGATGTTGAGTGAAATCTATGCCCTTTAACTTGGCTATTGTACCACTTCACCTGTCTAGTTATTGAGATTGCTCTTGACACACTTCTGTCCGTGCATGTTAGCGTGCATACCCATATACATACCACACAGACTTCCTTATCACTGCATGTTTTCGTGCTCAAAGGAGCCACCTAACCCACCTAAAATTCTATAGAAAACCCGCATACGCAGCACGATGCAGCAACTGCAGATCTGCTGGATGCTGTGGCATGCTCATTAATCTGATGGAAATTCAAAAGCATGTCTGATCAAGGACATGTCTTCACATGGGATGTGCTATTGGGGATGTGGGAACTGGTCCCTTCCCGTAGTGCCCATTCTAAGAAGTCTCCCCTTAACATAGATTGCCCTGAAGGAGAATGTGAAATGCTTTCTGTAGTTTTATTTTCTTTAACGTGCCAGTTAAAAGTATATACTCTGCCTTTGTAATTTTATTGCATGACAATCCAAAAAAAAAAAGAAAGAAAGAAAGAAAAAATGTTAAGATTTTTTTTTTTTAAGAAAGCGGCAGTTGAACTCCACACTCTTGCATCT
This sequence comes from Mirounga leonina, assembly GCF_011800145.1. Lineage (NCBI taxonomy): Eukaryota > Metazoa > Chordata > Mammalia > Carnivora > Phocidae > Mirounga > Mirounga leonina. The sequence goes on along the minus strand of NW_023270316.1, from coordinate 6,879,936 downwards.
TCTTTGAACTCAAGGTACTCTCCCCAGTTGCAGGGAGAGAACCATTAGCTTTCTTTATTGCTCTTGTAAATGTGGCCAGAGACAATGAAGTGATCTAATAGGTTAAATAAGTAAGTTTACAGCAGATCTCTTTCAGGCAGGCAGCTGAGCCGCCCGTGACTTGTTCCAAACCAAGCCTAACACATTCTAACCAAGCCACGTTCTCATGTAGTCAGGCCGCCAAGCCTCACCCAGCAGTGACTGGAAAATTTGAGGGGTTCTTCTTCCTTTTGGGCTCCTCCCTCCTTTCAAATTGGAATCCACCTTACATCAAGATCTCCAGCTTGGGCTGCTGTCAGAGAGAAACCCGTACAAAGGTTTTGTTTGATTTAAAAAGAACACTGGAGGGGCGCCTGGGTGGCTCAGACGGTTAAGCGTTTGCCTTCGGCTCAGGTCATGATCCCAGGGTCCTGGGATCGAGTCCCGCATCGGGCTCCCTGCTCCTTGGGAGCCTGCTTCTCCCTCTGCTTCTCTCTCTCTGTCTCTCATGAATAAATAAATAAAATCTTAAAAAAAATAAAATAAATAAAAAAAATAAAAAGAACACTGGACAACATTGTTGGAAAAGACCAGAGGATGTCATTTACAATATGAGCTCAGATGCTCTATTCTGTGTTGTGCTACCATTAAACGAAAGTATCAGGAATCTCCGTGTTGCCCCTTGAAGCTAAGCTTAGCTCATTTTGAACTTTAACGCCAGAAACATTTTCCTGAAATGTATAACCAGATAGATAAGAAAGCACTGCAAAGTGCCGACATTATAGCTTTGCTTCATCCTTTTTAAAACATAAGCATCTAGTTCCGAATCCCTTTTCTCTTGAAATGCTATTTAAGTTGTTAATAATTAGCTTTAAGTAAATAGCTTCAGCATGCTGCTGACTACCTTAGGGAAGTACAAACTACTTCTGACACATTGTCTCCACTGCATACCCAAGAGCTCTAGGAAAAAAACAAAAAAAGAAAAGAAAAGAAACAAAACACCTTATTGGATCTTAGCATATCCATGACCCAAAATGTTTGTTTGAAGACAACTGAGATGAAGAGAATCTAACAATTGTTGAGCCTCTAATCTATGCCAAGCACTGAGCCAGGGAGTTTTACAATGTACACAATACTTCAAAGCTGAAGTTTGGGAACAGGGCTACCCCCCAAGGAGGCTTTTGTGTCCTTCCACCCAGGATATTGTCATGGTTTTATTGAATGTGAGATGTATTTTCAGTTCTTATTCTAATGAAAAAGCAGCCCTCCATTGGAAAGAAAAGGAAACAGATGTAGTCTTTCTCAACAAACTCCCTTTTCAAAAACAAAAACGAAACCAAAACAAAAAAGAAATAATTATAATGTTTCTTATCAAGAAATCCTTAGTGTATTGTTATATATAACTTGTCACCTGAACTGGGTCTGCCCTGCTTGAGATCGCTGCTAAAGGTTTTGATATCCAGACAGGTTAATGGGAGTGGCATCCATTCCAGCACATAATCAGTCTGATTTTCCTCGTGTGGGTAATACGTTGCGCTGCTACTTCGCAAACCTGTCTACACAGCCTCACCTGAGGTCCTGCCAAAAATTCACAACCCTGGGCTCCTTCCCAGACTTTCAGAATTCAGAGTGGATTCCTCTGAGCAACCAGATCTGGAACATTACATCAGACTTTCATATAGATTGTCGAATTTAATTCTTACAAAATTTCTAAGGGCAGCATTTTTACTCCTATCTTTACATGGAAAGAATGAGGTTGAGGGATGTGGAATAATAGGCTCAAAATTATACTCCTACCAAAATGATGGGCTTTGTGTTTTAAGCAGGTAAGTCCATCTGTAAATAATTCCACATTCATTCCATACATTACACTGCCTTTCCAGAAAAAAATCAAGTAGGAAACTATGTCACACAATGCATAAAAATAAAGGATCCTTGAAGTCTCAAAAGACGCAAATAAGCAATAATCAAGGAATCTTAGGGGGCTCTTACAAGGTCCTATTGATCAATTAATTCAGTGGTCAATTCATTCAGCAATCATTTATTGAGTGTCAACTACACAACAGTATAGCATAAAGAAGATTTAAAAAATCAAAAATATCTCAACAAAAGAGCAACAACAGAAAAGAAAGGCTGTAAGGCAATGTGTCTTCATGCTAAGTGTATCTATTAAACAGACTATCGTCTGTTGAATTGTATCCTCCAAAAGATATACTGAAGTCCTAATTCCTTGTACCTGTGAATGGGATCTTATTTGGAAATAGTCTTTGTGGTGTAATTAAGATGTAAATTCAGATAAGGTCATACTGCAGTAGGGCGGGCCATTTAACCAATATGACTGATGTCCTAAGAAACACAGACACAGACACACACAGAGAAGACACCCGAGTTTGGAGTTGAGCAGATGCAAGCCAAGGAATGCCAAAGATTCCCAGCAACAGCAAAGGCTTAGAGAAGGGCATGGAACAGACTCTCCCCTAGAGTTTTCATGAAGAACATGGCCTAATCAGCACCTTATAGCTTTCAGAACTATGAGAGAATACATTTCTTTTGTTTAAACCACCCAGTCTGAGGTACTTTGTTACTGCAACCCTAGGAAACTAGTGCACAGAGGTTCTCAGTATGTTGATGTCATACTTCCTCCAAATTATTGAGAATTTCAAAGAATTTTGGTGTTTGTCACCTATATCTACCAATATTTATTATCTAAGCAATTAAATGTAGTAAATTTTTAAAATATTAAGTAATGCATTCAAAATAATAATATACCTGAACATATTAATATAAATAATATATTTTAAAATAATTATATTTTATTCTTTTAAGAAAATTCAACTAGAGTGGGACTGTTTTACAGTTTTGCCAATCTCTTTAATGTCTGGTTTAATGGAAGACAGCTGGGTTCTCATATCAGGGTCTGCTTTTAATCTGCTTCAATATGTTGTTCCGGGTGAGTAAATTAAGGGAATATGGCCTCACACAGAAATATAGATATATCATTGGAAGAGAGGAATATTTACTTAAGAATCTTTTCAGATATTTGTAGATATTCATTGATACTACACTCAAGCTTATTAAATGGTATGTCTTAAGATTGGTTACAATGCGCAACTGAAACTTTATCAATAAATTTTCTGTAGTTTTTTCTATTAAATCCATTGGTCTACCTTGCCCTTTGGATAGACCTTTTACATTTGCATGATTTTGTAGGATCACCATCCCTTGAAAAATATTCATTCGCTCAGTTATGCAGATCTTCCAAAGGTTGACACATTTTGTTATACAATGTTAGAAAAAAAAAATGCCTGCCAATGTCAATCATCTCAATAAAAAATTCTTTAAATTTTGTGAAGATTTCAAGCTCATTGTGGCAAATAAAATTTTTCCAAAATTCTAATTTTGATTGGAAGCTCAAATTTTGTAATTTGTAGTTAATACTTTATTAGTTGTTCTTGAAGTAATATGCTCATCTGACTCAGTTTGAAAACATGTCACCACATGTTCAAATCTGGATGGACACAGTTTGTATGTCAGGCTTTCTTTCAAGTAAACATGGTATCCTGTGACACAAGCTGATAGTTTAGCTTGCAACTCACCACGAACTCAACTTGTGCATGCACACTTTCTCTTTCTTTCAATAAAATGGTTTTCCTCACTTAAATATGAGAAAGTTTTGCTCAGATATTCTACAGTAAATTCTACTGAATGAGTTTGAGATAATCTGATTTTATTTCTGCCACACTAACCACCTTGGGGATTAATATGGCTGAAATTTATCAGACTGGCTAATTGATGGCTAATTTATTTGTTATATAAATAAACATGCATAGAAATTGATGTATTCCCCTTGAATATTGGAAGCATAATACAAGCAGAAGATCTCACCTCCAAATCATTACGTGTACTTCTTCCTCTGACATGAAGACAGCATCTTATCTTTTACCTCCTAACTTACAACTTGCTTTATTATGTCTCTTCCTCCAAGAATAAGTTCACCTGTTGCCTCTTCCTCCAATATTTCTTTTATTATGTTTTATAAGCACGTCATTTTTTCATAGCATTTTACTCTCACCTATAAAATCAGAGCAGTCCATTATATCACCGCATTATCACTTTGTACTCAAATATGTTTCCCAATAGACTGTGAGGGGCTTAAGGTAGAGGATATGCTTTTTTTCTTTTGAGGTTTTGTATCCAAACAATGAAGCCTTTATTGAACATTCGAAAGAAAGCATCAATAATAAATAATAGAATGATGAGGAATCTAATTCCATTTCCAACAGATAATAGCTATTAATAAAATGAGGATACTTTTCATCTCATTGTAGATGGGATTTAGCTCAATTCCCTCATTCTTGGGGTTACTTACATGGATAGGATCAACCCCTCCAGCCAACACAGGCGACACTTCAGTGGACTTTCTAACAGCTGTTCTATTACCCTCTCCCCCAAAAGAATTTGTCCTTCAGAAGCTGTTTGTAAATTCCTCCATGTCAGATGAGGATTAACAGGGTTTTTTTTTCTGTTTTAAGTCTGTGTTAGAAAAGAGAAGAGAGAGGCTTTTTAAACTGACCTAGAGAAAAGAGATCTTTGCAATGGAAACAACATCAAGGCAATTTTCCCCTTTTCCTCTTGAGATTGTATGGTATATTTGAGCCTCCAGAGACAAAGTTGACGGGCATTTAGAGTTTTAAGAATCAGAAGACAATTCTGACTCTGGGCAACCAGAGGGGGCAATACCATTAAGGCCCACAGCAAAGATTTTCAAAAGTAGAGAAGCAGCTTAATTTGCCCGTTTATAGATTTCCCAAAGAAAATGACAACATGCAGACCTTAAGTATTTTTATAAATTGTCAGGCTTTTATTACTCCAGCTTAACTCTGCTTTGCTTTTCTGAACTTGACCATCAGTGCTGATCTAACTACCTGAAGGGCAATTCTGCCTGCAAGCAAGTTGAATATGACCCATGGACTCTGGGGCTTTTTCCTCCTCCAAGATGCGGGAAGGGTCTTCAAAATCATCTTTTATTATCAGAGCACTTACAGACTTCAGTTAATAGATGTGAGACTTCATTTCCTCAATGTGAGAACCATGATTTGGGTGAAGCATTTATTCTCGTTATACAGCACCATTCCTGTGCATAGTACCATATAAATAACAACAGTGAGAATAACAGATGCATCTCTCTAGATTAAACAAGACAGCTATTGAATGTTTAATTAAAAGCAAAGTGATAATAAGGACATTTCCAGAGATTCAATCAAGTTGCAATACATACATAATCTACCAAATAAGCCATCATAAGATAATTAAAAATTTTAGATAATTAGCTATTGTAATAAGTGCATAGTTAAGCTGATTTAATATTATCTGATTCCCTGGGGATATATTTTCATAAAAGATGGGCTGGAGTAATATTTAGCATTAGAGATAGTATCTGCTTTTCATTTATAAATGTTGGGAGTATGAAAAAGTAGCCTACTTATCTAAACATGCTAAATATTTAATTTAAAAAATCTTTACTAAAATACCATTGCAGAATTTGAAATGGCACTAAGTTTTGGGTTTAGGGGCAAAGAGTTTAAAAAACATCTGGAGATGCTGAAATAACCTGCATTCATTTATGTTATTTAGGTTGTAAAATCATATTCAATCTTGACCCACTCAGGAAACCTAACATAAACGTCCTGCTGATTTTGACAGTCATACAGCAAAAACACCCTCTAATGAGCATTTAATAGTCACCAAAAGTTTTGCATTAAGTACAAAGCCCTTTTGATTACTTATTCCACTAATTTAAAGTAAATGCTTTTACAGATGGCATCTGTTAGGCCGCAGGACGTGTGCTGCATTCATATGCAGTCATTGAAAATAGATTCCAGCTTTAGTCGAAAGATTGTACCAAAACGATCAAACACGAAACACTGAGTAAACATTTACCAGTGATGTATTTTCTCTAAATCTCTTCATAAATACTTACCCACTAAGAGAGTACAGTGCTCAGGGTCTGAGCAGTAATTGAGCAATACCTTGGCGAATTAACACCTACGCCAAATGATCTCAACAAAGAAATTGAGCTCCTCATTCTGCCTCTCATCTTCCTAAGTGTAGAAGCATAGAATATTTCAGTCCCCTTCAAACTGTATTATATTACATACATGAAAAGTGCCACGAAATGCTTTCAGATGGTAGAGGTGATCAGGAAAATCCACAATGGCATATTATAAAGAAAAACAAAAGAAAGCCAAAGATTGCCTCACAGGCTGATAAATATTCTGGGTTTCTTTTAATTAAGAGTTATTATTATTAGTTCCTTTGGACAGCAAAAGACATTGCGACAAAGGACTAGTATTAAAGGTACAAGCTGGGATCATGTAACTGAACTTCATCTATACATAAGAAAGATCCTACAATCAGAGAACATGAAATGAACCCAGTTTTACTGGTGCCTCAATAGCTCTGTTTTCAAGGCTCTAAGGAGCATACCAGTTGCCCCTGGCCCACAGGCAAGATTGACTATGGTAGGATCCCAGTGGTTCTCCTGGAAACCAAAGGTGAGACTATGTCCCGCACTAGGTAACGTGCAAGGAGCTCCTGCTCAGGAGACACAGAGAACTAGCTATTCTGATACCCTAGTGTCACTGGTTTTTAAGTTTGGCACCTCGGGAATATTCAAGGATCTTGAGAAGCTTAAAAAGTTACAATATTGGATGAATCCCAGAACTTGCTTTCACATTTAGTGTGACTGTGGAAATTGAGTGATAATAACAAATTTATTTGAAGATGTCCTTTTAGATCTTTTTTATTTGCTAATATGCTATAAAATGTAGCTTGAAAGCCATATTACAATGCAAATTTATCAGTGTGTCAACCTTGGCAATGCTCTATGCCTTGTAGACTATTTAGCAGCATCCCTGGTTGTTATCCACCAAATGACAGTGGTATCCTCCATCCACAGTTGGGACAGCCAAAAATGTCTCCAGACACTGACAAATGTCCCCCGGGTTGAAAGCAAGCTGACACTGACAAAGCAATCTCCAGTTGAAAATAAGTGAAATAGAAGAATCCTGTTGAAATATTAAAATAATCAGTTAACTGAGACTATATTATATATAAGGACCCAAACATATTTGAAACCCTGATAATCTGTCGTGTGACTTACTTTACATGATCTTATGATTTTCAGCCCATGCTCAAATCTTTAGTCTTCGTTATTTTAGCTAATATGCATCCTATTAGAAATAGCTTGGGAGAATTTCTAATTTTTTTCCCTCAATAGTCTCCTATAGCAAGGAATGCAGTTTCTTAAAAGTCTTCCAGAGCTTAAAGGTTAAGATGAAATACACAGGAGACTGACAAAAACCTTGTCTGACAAATGGTTGAAAAAACTGGGATGATTCTCTTGGGAGGGAAAAACAATAACAATGGTAGAACTTAAGTGGAGCTTGGACAAAGCTGCCATAAATATTTAAAGCAACGGCCTTATGCAGAATCTGGATTGCAGTAATCTAGATCAGTTCACAAAATATTTATTAAGCACCTACAATATGTCAAGCAATTTTGTTATGGTCTGGAGCTAAATAAATGAATTATGTACTCTGATTTGACATACCCACAATTAAGGCAAGGAAATATGCTTGATTTGTTTTTAATTATTATTTTTATTTAATAAAACAGGTGATTATATATATATATATATATACATATACATATATGTGAAGAATTAATGAATGAATGTGTGCATGCATGCAAAGATCTATACTTGGAATATTTATGCCCGATGTAATAATGCTCTTTTACAGATAAACAGGCATATTTTTTCTTCTGGTATCTAACACAGTTAAATAACAAAATAGGCACTCAGCAATATATTTTTCGGCGGGTGCCTGGGTGGTTCAGTTGGTTAAGCAATATATTTTTTAATGTGCCTGATGTAAGCTTTTACTCTTTACATTCAATTGTACTTACTGAGATTAATTTCAACTCACCTAAGAGTTAGATTGAAGCAGGATTCAGTAATAATTTAGTCCATGGGGTCATTACTATGCTTTAACTTGATTTCTTTTTTCAAAAGTTACAAGTTAAACATACACACACACACACACACACACATTTATGTATATTTCCCTGAATGATTCAATGTAGTTGCAAGTCTTTTCAGGATTTCTTTATTTTCATTTTTTAATAAATACGGAAATGAATAAAGACCAAAACCAAGAGGGAGCAGTTAAAAATTAATTCTATTCACAAATAGTAAGAATCTTTTCAGGGTTATCTGTATACAAACTCTGAGTCTTTGTCTATTTGTTCTTATCCATTAATATTCTCCAATGTTAAATCTGAAACCAAAGTTCTGGTATGTGTCTTGTCCCACATATGACACATTTGTTTATACTGTGAAATCACATTTGTTTTAATAGTGTACTTATCCAAGAAAATAATCTAATTCACATATCAACTCTTCTAGGAAACAGCAAGACTCCAGGCAAACTTGACCTTTCCATTCTTTGGCCTCTATTGAACTTGATATCTGCATCATGCTATGTTAACCAATTCTATAACATTCTATAGAGCTTGACTAACCATCTCACGTGATCATAAGGAAATAGGAATTCTTTTGAAGCTAAATTATATGCAATGTAAAACATGTATAGCTAGTACTCAGTAAAAAAGTAATTCATACAGATTTGAGGAAAAAAATTCCAAGTATTTATAAACTCCAAAACCAGTGACATAAGCAATATTCTATAAATAAGAAAGTTGTTGGGAGAAACAGGGTTATATTTCATTTCTTTCCTGAGTACAATTCTAGTTAGACTCCGAATATAAAATGATAAACTGTGACTGATTAATTAACCAACAGTTATGGTTGAACTAGTTTTATATGACTCCCAATTTAACTTGCTGACTTCATCTATAAGAATAGACAAAGGAAAACAGAATTAGAAAAGAATTATTACCTCATTCACTGTTTTTCTTTATTTTCTTCAGTTTTTTTTTTTTTTTATTATCTTAATGTAAATTAATGACTAATTCTAAACCTGTGTGTTGGGCAAGACTGACATTTCTGGTTCTTTATCCTATAGAAATTTACTATCAGTATCTAATCAGTTAGAATAAAGCTATGTTTTAATTTATTACTATTATATTGTAACTTATCCTTTCTCTTTACAAATGTATTCAAAGTTGGGGCACCTGGGTGAGAGAGTTGGTTAAGCGTCTGACTATTGGTTTCAGTTCAGGTTGTGATCATGAGATCAAGCCCTGCTCAGGCTCTGTGTTCAGTGCAGAGTCTCCTTGAGATTCTCTCTCTCCCTCTCCCTTTGCCCCTCCTGCTTATGCTCACTATCTCTCTCTCAAATAAATAAGTAAATCTTAAAAAAATAAACAAATGTACTCAAAGTTGATATTATCAAAACCACTAATCAGAGTAAAAGACTAATACCTAATGTAAAAATTGGGAAGAGAAAATTCATAGAATGAAGAAAGGCTACAGTTAACTATTAACTAATAGTTGACTAACTGTTATTAGTCATAAGAGTTAACCATAAAACTTAACTCTTACTTTTTTAGATTTGGGGGCAAACGGGAGAAAACCAACATGTAGATCTTACTGTCTACCAATGGAAAGGAAACAAACTCGTTAAAGAAACAAGCCTCTGCTTGGCTCTAGGCTCAAAGAGGATGTTGTTCTGAATTTTTATTTTATATATAAGTGCAACATAAATGATCATAGCATCAGCACTACTTAAAGTTGTGTATTAGTTTCCTATTGCTGCTGTGACAAATTGCCACGAATTTAGTGGCTTAAAACGGCAGAAATTTATTATAATTCTGGAGGTCAGGTGCCTAAAACGGCTGTCACTGGGATTCAATCAAGGTGTCAGCATGACTGTACTCCTTTCTGGAAGCAGTAGGAGGGAATCTGTTTGCCTTACCCTTTTCCAATCTCTAGAAGTCACCCACATTCCTTGGCTCATGGCCCCCTTCCTCCATCTTCACATACTGCCATACTGGATCAAATTCCTAAATTGCATCACTCTGAGTTGACTGTGGTTCCTCACTCTTTCACTTATAAGGACCACCTGGATAATCCCCAAATCAAGGTCATCTCTCCATTTCAAGGTCAGTTTATTAGCAACCTTAATTTCCCTTACCATGTGACAGTGTATTCTCAAGTTCTGGGGATAAACATGGATATCCTTGAGGGTGGGGGCATTATTCCGCCAACCACATCCTGTATCTTGATATCAGCCATTTGGGAAAACCCAAGTTTTATGATTGTGTTCACTGAGGAGGGAGGACTGAGCTGAGGGTTTGATGTAAGGCAAGTGTATTCTTTCTCATATGACTTTAAAAATGTTGAGTATCCTGAAGATAGTTTGCACATACCCTCGATTAGCATTTCTTGATCACAGAGCACAAACAATAAAATGCCATGAATCTGTGAATCTGAGGAAGGAAAAAATGTACAGTTATGGCTAGCTAGTACTGAATTACTCCAAAGTAAAGGTGCTTGTAGGACTTATCAAAATATGAACACTTTTCAGAACTAAAGGTGGGTACTATTAGCAGGCATAAGTCAGGTTAGTTTATCTCCAGTAAACTAAGGGTTATGTTCACCATATTGATAAAGTCCATGCTATCTCCTCCATCAGTAAGGAATAGTTATGAATGGTATATTCTGGCATTTGTGAATGTTATTATTTGGGAACATGATATAGTTAGGAGGAGGGAGCAGTTTAGAAAATAGCTTTGACCATCACTCTCAAATACCATTTGCTGCATGTGATGTTTCCATGACACTGAAAAGCAGACAAATCAACACTAAGATCACTCTAGTGTTCTCAATAAAATTAAATGTGTCATTGTATTTAACTGGATAGTATGGTTAGAACACTCTGGCATTTAATTATATAAAAATGGTATATCTATAAATAGGGACTAGGAAGTGCATATTGAAAGGGAAGGGGTAGGGGCGCCTGGGGGGCTCAGTCGTTAAGCATCTGCCTTCGGCTCAGGTCATGATCCCAGGGTCCTGGGATCGAGCCCCGCGTCGGGCTCCCTGCTCCACGGGAAGCCTGCTTCTCCCTCTCCCTCTCCCCCTGCCTGTGTTCCCTCTCTTGCTTTGTCTCTCTCTGTCAAAAAAAAAAGGGAAGGGGTAGAATGAAACAAATTCTTGAATCCCTATGACACATGTAGTATTGGTTATCCTAAGCCTTCTCCTAAACGATTACTACTCACATCCTTCTTGTATTAGCTTTAATGTAATTACAGAGACTGGTGTCATACATTGACAATGTTCCCATTATCTGCCCTTTACATCACCACACCACCAGTCAAGGCCATTACTCTACAATTTACACACACGCTAACCATTCTTTTTTCTAAACTAACCTCTTTTTTCAATTCTTCAGATAACCTCCTGCTCAGACACCATCATGGCCTTCCATTTACTAGCAGATCAAGTCCCAAATCCTCAGCTTGGCATTAAATGCTCAACAGGGTCTGCCTTAACCTTCATGTAAAGTCATAGATATAGATTTCTAAAACTTAAACATAATCAGCTGTAAATCCCTCATTTCACAGAGGAAGAAAACAAAGCTCAGAAAGATTAAATAATTTGACCAAGTTCATGCTGCCAGTGACAGGTAAAACAAAGGAACAAAGGTCATCTGATTCCCTGGCTATTCCCCTACAAATTCCCAATACTATTTTCTATTAGCCCAAATATTGCATTAGTTTTTGTCTCAAAGTCTTCTAAATATGACTTCCTCATGCTTTATTTTGCATTATTGACAGAAGACCAGGACTTAACACTGAATTATTGAAGGTAACAATATTGATTTTTTTACATTTAAGTCACCAATAAAAGTATACACTCTTTTTATCAGTTTTTATGATGTTTTGTCCCTTCTAGGTATTTTAGAATTTTTTAAGTTTCTGCTAAAATTTCTATTAATGTTGACATCCTTTTCATAAATCAAATCATTTATGCTTCTTTTATTTATGTCCTGCAATATCTTATATGCTGTCTTTCTTATGCTGCCCCTCTCCTCATCCCTTCCTCTCTCTCTTTACCTTTTCTTACTGCCTTTTGAAAATTTGTCTCTTTTTTATATTTACACCCAGTGATGTTCTAGAAAGATTTTCTGATGGCTCATGAGAGGTTATGTAGGGTAATAAAATAGAATGAATTGAAAATAGGGCAACAAAAGGAGTGAAAACCTGGATGGGGACAAAGAAATAACATTGAGAATGCAAATTACAGTGATGCACGTGGGAGTACAACTTTACTCTTAACTTTGTATCAAGTAACATGAAGTGAGAAGATATGTCAGCTAATCAATTTCATATTCACAAAATTATTTGTACATAAATTAAGAAGATGTCACAAGTGTGCTGGGAAATTATAAGTGTTCTGGCAAATAAGATTATTGGAATTTTTCCTAAGGAACAAATTATGTTATACAGTAAACTTTATTTTTGACAACACAATACAAATGTTTGTTTATTAAATATTGACCATCAATTTTAACTGATGATCTCACAGAAAAATAGAGAATCAGAGGAAAGGAGGAAGGAAGGAAGGAAGGAAGGAAGGAAGGAAGGAAGGAAGGAAGGAAGGAAG
>NW_023270316.1:6838631-6867277 GCF_011800145.1 Mirounga leonina | reverse complement strand
AAGGAAGGAAGGAAGGAAGGAAGGAAGGAAGGAAGGAAGGAAGGAAGTGTTCAGGGACTTCTGATTTTAGCTATGAGATATAGAGCAAGAAAGAGCATCATTCTCACCTTAAAACATGAAAAAATATAGACAAACTGGAAATATGAGGCATTCATAGAAATCAGAGAACTGAGTTACAGAGTAAAGATCCAATTCCATGTCTGGAGAGAAAAAGGTGAATGCAGGAAGAAAGCAGGGCCAGAGAATTTGGTCACTGGGACAGATGCCCTGATGTTTTACAAGCTGATGAGAAGTTTCAGCTAGAAATTTTGGATTAATTACTAAAGGCCAGTGTAGGTTGGAATGACAATTAAAGCACCTGAGGTCCATCACATCTGCAAGTTTTTTTGCAAGAACCCCAGCAGGTATGCAGAGCTGAAGAGGATCCTGAGAAAGCTCCAACCACCTCTGAAAATCCACACAAACCTATCTTCCCTACCTCCCCTACAACAACAACAAAAAGCCCTAATCAACAGAGGAAAAAACAACAAAACACTTCTAGCTTGACTTCAGATACTGATTGTGGCTGAGAGAAGTGAACAAACAAACAAAAAGCCCTAGCCCCTGGAGACAGGAAGAAATATCTGCTGGGTTCAGCATTCCATGCAGAACTTATTAAATTTGGGCTCTTGTTATTCATAGAATGCTGAACCTAGCAACTATTTCTGCCCTTCCCCCAGGGGAGCAGGAACACCTCTGAGGGCAATAACCTCAAGACCCAGGTTTGCAATTACCCCCCTAAGACAGACAATCAGAACATCAGAAAATGCACACCACATGTTGCTTTTCACCACCACACCACACCACGTAAATTGGAATAGAATTAAGAATATTGCAAAGGACAAATTCTAGAGAGTAAAGCAAAGGGAAGGTCCAAAGCTGAGCAGGGAAACTCCAATGGGGACCACCTTCAAATCTGCCTAACTTCTAACTAGATTTACATGCATTGGACACCAAAGGCCCAGGACAAGGACATGTATGCTCTGATTCGCTCATTTTATACACACACACACACACACATATTTGCATACATATATACATATATATATACATATATGTAAGTATATATATATATACATATATGTAAGTATATATATATATACATATATATATATATATATATATATGTATATATACAGCCTGAAGATGCAAAACAATCATCCAGACTCAGATATGACACAGATGTTAGAACCATCAAACAAAGAATATAAAATAACTACAATAATAGGCAAAAGGCTCTAGGGTAAAAGGTAGATGACATATAAGATCAGAGAAGTAATTTCAGTAAAGAAATAGAAAATATAAGAGAGAAACAAATGGAAATGTTATAATAGGAAACAGCTAACAAAGATGAAGAATGCTTTCAACTTGCTCATGGTTAGATTCAACACAACCTAGGAAATCATCAGTGAGCTGGAAGATAGGAAGATGTGAATGATGCAAATGGATATCTAAACAGAAAAACAGAGCAAAATAAAAATTACAGAGAATTCAAGAGCTGTGGAATAATATCAAACAATCTAACATATTAGTAGCCTTAGAAGGATAAGAATGTGAGTGCAGCACAGGAGAAATACTGCACAAAATAATGGCTGTGAATTTTATAAGTCTTGATAGACACCATACCAGAGACCCAAGGGTTACAGAGCATACCAAATTTGACAAATAACAAATCAAACAAAAATGCCAAGCACACATAGCCATTTAAACTGCTGAAAACCAAAGACAAGAGAAAATCTTGAATGCAGCCAGAGGAAAAAAGCGACTTTATCTACAAAGGAATAAGGATAAAATCAGAGCAGACTTTTTATCAACAACCACACAAGGAAGAAGTCAAAGGAATGAAGTTGTTGAAGTGCTAAAAGAAAAACAAAACTCTTAACCTAGAACTTAATGTACACATTGAAAATATACTTCAAAAGTGAAGGAAAAATACTTTCACAAACAGAAATAGGAAATTCATTGTCAGAAAATGTGTGCTACAAAAAAAAAAAAAAATGTTGAAGGAAATTCTTTAAGCAGCAGAAATGTGACATTGCCAGAAAGTTTAAGCCACTGAAAACAATAGAACATCAATTTGAACAAATAATGGTGAAATACATTTTTCTTCTTTTTTATTGTTGTAAAACGTAAGCACTTTTTCTTAGAAGATTTATTTGAGACAGAGAGAGAGAGAGAGTGCACATGAGCGGGGAGAAGGGCAATGGGAGAGAATCTCAAGCAGACTCTCCACTGAGCATGGAGTCCAACATGAGCATGATCTCACAACCCTGAGATCATGACCTGAGCCTAAATCAAGAGCTGGACGCTTAAGTGACTAAGCCACTCAGGCACCACAAAAGTAACCACTTTTTAAAGCAAAATTTGTATCAAAGTATTTTGCTTTTATATATAAAACTTAAATATATGACAAACATGGCACAAGGGGTGGGAGAGAGGAATTGGTAATATACTGTTATAAGTCTTTTATACTACATGTGATTCTGTACAACATTATTCTAATTTAAATTCAGATTATTAAGAAATGTGTGATGTAAACCCTAGGACAACCACTAAGCTAGACTTTTTTAGAAGTAATATTGTTAAAAAGTCAATTAAAAATATTAAACTGGAATTATAAAAAAAAAATTCTCAATTCACACCAGGAAAGGCAGAATAAAGGGGAAAAAAGGAAACAAAGAACAAATGGAACAAATAGAAAACAGCGAGCAAAAAGGTAAAATTTAATTTAACCAGTCACATTAAATATAAAGAGTCTAACCACATCAGTTAAAGCACAGAGATTGTAAGGTTAGAATCTATGTAAAATTAATTAAGCAAATTTGCCATAATAATTACATGTAATAGAATAATTTGACATTATTAAATGGCTATTTTGGGTTATTTTTCTTATATTATAAGTTTTAAACTCTGTGCACAAATGTACTTTTAAAATATAGTTTTGGTCACATCATATTATTCATTTCCTCATTGAAAATCATTTAAAAGTTAACTGAAATGAAAATTTTGGTCATATTTCATTTTTTAATTAGTTATTTTCATATTGGTCACTACTAAGACAATAAAAAAAATTCAAAATCATTCCACCTTTTCAGAAGGATCATATTCTTTATGTCTACTTTCTTTTATTCATGAAAGGACAGGAATATAATTGCAATTATCCTACTATGTACTCAATGCTGATATTTTTTACTGACAATTTTTACTGACAATTCCAGCTGAATTATTATGAAATTGTTCTGCTGAGTATAGAACCATTAGAAAAAAAAAAGAAGCTAAAGTTCAAGGTACATGACATAATTAAATAGGTTATGTTAGTACAAATTCAAATACAATCTCTTACTACATATTTACTATGTTCTAGAAAGTTTATATATAGTTACACAGAAAGGCAATTCTTTCGCTGAGATTTTCCTTAAATTCACTGCCATATTTTTCCCTTGGTATTATCAGGTAAATTTCCTTCAACACACACATTGTCCAATGTACCAAGAAAGTTGGAAACACTTTCCACATTAAGAAATTCTTTTAATATGAGTATGTCATAATGAGGGATGGAATTTTCAAACCTTAGTATTTGAAGACTTTGAGTGAGCTCCTGGAAACATACAGACAATCCGCTGAGCTGAAGACTGAGAATGAATTTAAGAATTTCGATGACTACTTTCAAATGTTTAAATCAGTAATCGGGTATTAGGAACATCATCCTTGTAAAGTTTTGCCAATTGATTATTATATTTTCATGGACAATATAAAACAATACATTCTGGTTTTGTTGTTTTTGTTGTTGTTGTTGTTGTTGTTATTTTATTGAGCATACTTTTTTAGAAGCAAATACTATGTTAGGTACAAATAATAAATGACAATTAATAATATATAGGTCCTTTTTACACAAGGATTGTGCAGTGTAGTAGAAGACAAATCTATGAATAAAATTAGGACATAGCTACTGCACAAGCATACAAAAAGTGCCAAATGTACTTTCTTTGTTGGAAAAAGAGAAGAAACATTACATTTGCCCAAGATAATATTACTCTAGAGGATTTTTATTCACCCTGCTCCATGAAGAAATGTAGATATCATCCAAAGAAAACTAAATCTTTGGGCAAGTTATTAAGTGTCATTGACATATACTTTTCTGTGTCCTATAATTACCTTCCTTTCTCTAGCCTGGGCAATCAAATCAAATAAGAATTGAAAGCACCAATTCAATTCTGTCATCCTGTTCCATTGTATGGGGCTGTTCCTATTGTGAATTGAAATTCTAAGCAGCCTACAAACGGCAGAAACTTAAATTATTACAGTCCCAATTACTGAGGAAATAGCCCTATACAGATAAGTGAAGTATGATGGTTAGAACAAATTGAAATATTCCCATCAAAGTACATAGAACCAAGTGTAAGTCACAAGACTGCATAAAGCAGAGAAGGTAAAACTTTATAGTAGTTACCTTCTTAACTTTATTAATTTCTTTTTCATTGTTATTTCAATCTTAAGAGGGAATTATGTTGCTTTTTAATTGGCTACAGAATTTTCCTTAAGTCAAACAAAACAAGCATTTTCTAAGCACCTACTAACTGTGGCAAACTCTGCTAAGGATATGGAGATGAGCCAAAAAGATCCTCTGCCACCAAAACTCAGAGACTGAAAAGAGAAACAGAAAAAAATTTTTTAAACAGCATGAGATGTGTTTTAATAAAAACAAGAATAAGGTGTTAGGAAATAGGACAGAGGGTGGCCTTGGGTGGGTGTTGAGATGTTAAAGAAGGCCTTTGTGATAATGATCTGATATTTAGTGCAGCAGAAGGATTTGGTTAGGCCAAACAGTGCAGCCTTCCCAAGGATCACAGAAACAGGAGTAGAGTAAATCCGGAAATCACAAATAATCCCGTATAGACTGAGCGACGACTGATTAAGGAGAATTGGCAAGGGAGACAAGTAGGTAGGGGCCACATCATGAAGACATTTCTATGCTACAAAAAATAAGCTTAGTTTTAGCTTCCGAGAAACAGAGAGCTGCTGATGAGTTTTACAACAGGGCACGATGTGTCTACAACCACTGTGAGAGTCCCATGCTTTGGGCACAGAGATGAGTTTGCCAGGCAACAGATGAAGGGTGCCGGAAGTCAGGCCTCGTTCTGCCCAGCCATCTGTACACTTGGGCGGCAGGCTGCTTAACCCTGAGGGGAAAAGCACACTTTCTTTGTAATCCTTGTAATGTAATGTAATCTTTGTAATGCCTCTTTGAAATGTGTTTAGAGACGAGGAGATTTGATCTCCGTAATAGCCCTGTGAAGAAAGAATTTTCTCTATTTTATGTTGGAAACTACTGAAGCTCAGAAGGGTTAACCCTCAAGAGTAGTTAAGAGCAAGGAACTAGGCTTGAGACTAAGAGCCACTCCTTGCTGGCTATCAGAGCTCCAGCAAATTACTTCACAGCTCTGTAACTCAATTGTATCATGTTTAAAATAGGGATGATGCTACTGTCTTTCACAGAGGGGTTTCATCGCTATTAATTACTAATGAATGACTTAATGTAAAGTGATTATAAGAGCAACTGACACATCTTAACTATTCAATAAATATTAACTATATTTGTTTCTCCAAATCAACTTAGTAATGAGATGGATTGAGAAACCCAACCCTGTCTCCTGTTTAAGTTTTTCAAAAGATAGATATTTAAATTTGACAGAAAATATCATAACTTTAAAACACAACTCAATGGGAGTACAAATTCTCCATGTGTACACAAACTGTGGATGGTTGAGAGAGTCACCTTGGAGTAGACCCTGGAGCGACAGGTCGAAAATGTATTTCCACACGGAAGGTCTGTTTACATAAGCAATATGCTCCACCTTCAGATATTTATCACTATCATAGACAACATCGAAAGCTAGGAAAAGGAAGAATCAAAGTTCAGATGATCTGGTATGGTAGTGACATATTTCATCAGGGGGAATAATAAAAGATGTCCTTGAAAGATTTTGTATTTAGTACCAGCACAAGTCAACAAATCTTCTGAGAATTCTTTATCAGTAGGAAGGCCCACAGAGGAGGACCAGAGGACCAGAGGTTAGATGACCTGGAGATTCCACATTTGCTGTGAAATGACTTTAAATATCTGTATAAAATTTACTTCCACACACTCTATAGACTGAAATTGAACATTCTAGATATGTCCATTTTTTATTGATATGCTCCAAATTTGCTGTAGAAAAAAAAAAACCAAAAAAACACCAAAGCAATTAGAACACAAAAACAAAATCTATCCTTTGTAATTGAAGGAGGAACTATTAAAGGTGACTTAAATTGATGTAACATGCAATTTTTCAATATAGGAAACTACTTAATACCCCCTCACTCATATCGATACACATATTGATTGGCATCCATTATCTGGTTATCACAGCATCCGGGCATCAGAATTGACCACCAGTGGCTGGTGACAACAGTCCTAGTTGGGATACATTATTTCCTCACATTGATTCTTTTTGTGATTCACTCACTTTGTTTTCTATTTCAATACTGTTGACTTTCGGAATTGACTGTGCCGTACCATACTTGTCTTTTT
The DNA here is from genome assembly GCF_011800145.1 of Mirounga leonina. NCBI lineage: Eukaryota > Metazoa > Chordata > Mammalia > Carnivora > Phocidae > Mirounga > Mirounga leonina. The sequence goes on along the minus strand of NW_023270316.1, from coordinate 6,860,667 downwards.
GTTTTGTGTAGTTTTTGTTTTTGTAATTACACCCAGGATGCAACATTTATTTTGAGCATAGGTCTTCATTCACTTTATGCCACAGATCCATTACATGTCACGCCATGAACTCATTCATATACTCTGGGAACTCACACTCACGCTCTGGTAAAAGGTATTCTGATTGGTCACTCGTGTATTTTCTTTTTTAATTTAACAGTCCTCTATTAGACTCAGATCAAAAATATTCATCATGAAAGCTAAAGTTTCAAATCTGCCCTGCTCTATTTAGAAAAATATTCATCTCTATATCAAATTTAACTTATTACTATTAATAAACATGCAAGAACTCATAGTTTTTTACTTAAAATATCTCTCTTAATTGAGATTAATACTAGGAGTAGAAATATCTTTCCTTTGTTGGATAGTTAAGGAGTTCAAGGGCATGATGAACACCTGAGCTAGATCCTGTTTCTTTATAAGAGACTGTTCTCAGATATAGCACTTGAAGAAAACAGGAGACTATGTCTTTCATCTCCACTCAAATGCTGAGCAATTGTTCCTTTGTTAAAACTCCTAACAGAAGTCAGAAAATTAGATTGTATTAGGTATGAAGCCATCGATGAAAGATGATGATAGTCACATTGTTCAGTCATGATATCCTACATAATGAAACCACACAGAAACACGGTATATGGTAAGAACAGAGAAGATGATTTTTTAGACAATTTTTTAAAATTTTATTTATTTATTTGAGAGAATGAGATAGAGCATGAGAGGGTCAGAGGGAGAAGCAGACTCCCTGCTGAGCAGGGAGCCCAATGCGGGACTTGATCCCGGGACTCCAGGATCGTGACCAGATCTGAAGGCAGTTGCTTAACCAACTGAGCCACCCAGGCGCCCCGAAGATGATTTTTTAAATGAATTATCACATTCTAACATGGGCTCATTATTTTATTCATGAGTCAATTATACATACTGATAAGGCAACTAAAAGGATCAAAAAGGTTTGTAAGTATCATAGACAGGAAGGCCTAACTACCTGCAGTCTGAATATGTAAGGGGAAATAAAATAAGGGGAACTATGATCATACTCGCCAAGTAGTATAAACTAGGGAAAGGTGCATAGGCTTATGCACTCTTGGTGAACGGACCATATCCTAGACTAATGCAATTATATGTTGACCTCTGAAATTGTGATGTTCCATGCATCTGGCTTTCGTACGCACCCTCCCTTCTGCTTAAGATGATGTCATGCATGTCTGCCTGGCAAACAACTACCATCTTACAAGAGGGATGTAAGGGCCACCTCTACCAGGAAACCTCCAGGATCCTTTTTGCGAGGAGGATAATGACCTCTGCATATCAGCAACTGTACATAATTATTGGATCACTGAATAAAACTCGTAAACTAAAGCTGATCAACAAATCCCAGAGTGATTTCATTTTTAAATGTGAAATACATTACCTCAGGAAAAGATAAAAGCAAAAGATATTTTATAATAAAAGTTGTAAACACATAGAAACTGATAATTTATAGGGGTCAATGATGTAAAGAGGCTGAAAGTGAATTTACAGACCTATGGAGCTGAAACAATAAAGATGAGATAGCTTTTTATGCTGTTTATATAATACTTGTGATTCAGTTATATATAAGAATACTGTAGACTTCTTCAAATTTTTTCCATGGCACAACTATTAGTAAATAAACAAGCCCGTAAACTCTTTTCATCTTTCTCTGTTTCAAATGTGGTATCATATTTTAGTGTTCTCATACTAGAATTTTTGCAATTTTTTTTGAAATCTCACAGATAGAATATAAAATAATGTATGCCACTGACAATGTTTCTATGGGTTAAAGTACTTTTCCTCACAAGCATTGTTAACAATTGGACAATTTACAGTATTTTTAATGCCAGTTTTATTTTGTCAATTAAATACCTTTAATACTTACTTCCGCTAATAATATTTTAGCCAACTAAAGTATTAACCAATATGGTAGTAATTTAAATAGCATTAAGTAAGGAAAACTGTCATTCCCCGTAACTGGATTTTTGCTGAGATAAATGGCATGAGAGTTATATCAGATGAATTTCTGAACCGTAATACCTATGGTTATGCTCATATGACAGATGTAATGTGAACTATTAATCTGACTGTATAGGATTTCTCTTCAATTACCAATCAGTTTTAATCTCAGCAAGTTCCAAGGGCACTCTAACCTTCCAAGATCACTGATGTGTTATATAATTTGTAACTCCATCTTTAATATGTTCCCAGCAGCACCTAGAATGATATTAGTAAATATGAATATTTTAAAAACATGTTATATTGCTAACTCGGTTCCTTAAATAAAGGTTAAGACTTGACTGTCATTCCTAAAAATGAACAATTTCATTTAAATTTTTAACTTTTCTTTAAATAATATAATTTACATTTGTGAAAAATCAAACCTCCTCATCATAATTCAAACAAATTAGAAGATATGCAGCATGATTCCCCTTGTCTCTCTCTCTCTCTCTTTCTCTCTCTCTCTCTGCAGGGTACTAGAAAGTGCCCTCCAGGGCCTCTCAGAGCAGAAATCCTTCGGGTGCCTTGCTTGGGTGAAAGTGTGGATTGCTGCTTGGTTTCAATTTTTGTTAAATCATAGCTTTTGAGCTCAGAACCGCAGGCAGTACTAATACAAAGTATGAATGAAAAAAGAGAGTAGAAATGCTAAGGAGCCAGAAGCCAAAGAAGATGTGGATTCACAAGGCAATGGGCACTCACCCAATCATCTCAGCAGATCTCACTGATGGACCAACAAAATTGCCATTTCTGCACTTGAGGAAGTGTCAGATAACATGCCAGAGGATGCCTATGTTTGTGTGTATTCTATTTAATCCTCACAATAGCATGACCTGTGTTTATCAAATGAGGAGGGTATCACAGAGCATGAGATAGGCAATGGAGTTGCATTTCACATCGAGATTAAGCTCAAAGTCAGATGTTAGAATATAAATTTCCAGAATTGAAAATCATCAATTAAATCTCAAATCATCTTTTGATCTCTAGGACCTGGAAACTTGGTGTCTGATTTTGCAAGGATAACTTTTCTTTTTTAAAGCATTTTCTCTTTTGCATGGGCGAAGGGGACTCCAAGCGGATGGACTGGAAAAAAGAAAGAGGGACAATAGCCCAACAAGTCCCCTGCTTCTGTTTCATCCTCTCACTTCTTTTCCCAGGCACTAGCCAATCCTTCCCCCCAGTCACAGACACCCATTATATTGACTCTTGATGGTCCATTCATTGAGCCAGTTTAGGTCATTTTAGGTCTTGATCCCTAAATTACTGCTGACATTTACTATTTGTTCCGTTGCCGGTGACAATGGCAGGATACTCTTTGTTAGTTCTCCATTTGGAAAATAATTGTTTAATCAAAAGTCATAAGTTTTTTGAAACAAAAATGAAACAAATAGAGCAGAAACATAATTCAATCCATTGTTAATCCAGCTTGCTTTGAAAGTGAATAAAAATGAAAACAACTATCAAGTAAACACAAATTATTTTTTCCCACATGTCCACTCATCTGGTATAGAAGTACATATAATAGTACCTCTAGATCTTTGGTTTCAGCAAAATATAATTGTTGGAAAAGGTTTTCAGAATGTGTTTTCTACAAACAACTTTGGACTAAAATATACAGTTTAGGCAAATCTCAAAATCCTTTATTTCCCCCCACTTAAAGTGGTTGAGAGTTCATAGCTACCATTGAGAGAATCTTTATGTGTGCATATAATATGCATATATTTGCAGTAGCCATCAAAAATCAAATATACCCCAATTATTTCTTCTTGAAACATTATTATAAAACGTGTTGCCGTAATGCTTGATTTGTTTTAAAAAGGAAGTACCATTTTCTTCTCTAGCAGTTTCATCTTTTCATCGTATTGTTTTCATGATTCTTCCTCTAGAAATTTGTTGTGATAAATCTGTCCCTCAGCGGTTAGTTCTTCACATGGTATGATAAATTCCCAAATAGGAAATAGCTTTTACTTATCTTTTGCTGCATAAGAAATTACCTCCAAATTTACTGGCTTAAATGGCGGTAATCATATTGAAATATATGTATACAATCAACACCTTGTATACCTTACATTTACGCAATGTTGTATGTCAATAATATTTCAATAGAGTTGGAGGAAGAAACACCCACCATTTTGTTTGCTCCTGATTCGGAGCTCAGGAACTCAGGCAAGGCCCAGCTGTGCAGTTCTATAACTCCATGTGGTCCCCACTGGGGTCCCTTACACTGCTGCACGGAGCCGGTGGCTGGCAGGGGCTGTGGGTTTCAAAATGGCCTGACTCCATGGCTGGCAGCTGCTGATGGCTGCCTGCTGGGAGTTCAGAAGGGGCTGTCAACAGGTGAAATGGCTTTACCTGTCCTCAAGGTGGCTGCTTGGACTTTCTTACAGCATCTTAACCGTGACCTAAAGAAAGAGTATTCCAAGTGCCTGGGAGGGGAAACGGCATGGCCCCCTAGAGCTGGCCATAGAGGTAACGTAACTTCTCTTCTGCCACAAGTTATCATGCACAATAAGTGACAGGTGCAGCCAAGATGACAACAGAAGTAGACCCCCATTCATGATAGTTTCGAAGGGACCTTGGAAGAAAGCCTTTAGGATGGGGAGTATTGCTGTAGCCAACTTTGAGAATCCAATCTGTTACAGAACCTTTTCTCACAGCTTAAGTTCGAGAAAAGTAACTAAAAATCAAATATTTTTTGCAGTGTTTATTTGTTAAATGGTATGAAAGCTTGTGCATCAGGCAATTCTAGAAAGATCTGAAGTATGAGATCATCTGATCTTGATAATTCTGCCTTTTTAAGTTTTTATCATGAGAGCAATGAGCAGTTACAGAAGTATTTTTACCATATTCAAACATACAATTTGAAAAGATCACCAAGGTTGCTGGAAGAAGAATAAATTTTGTGGAGTGAGTCAGAGAGGAGACAAGACTCAATTTGAGGGAGATCTATTAAAAGACAGTTCATGTGACAATCTGGTGGTTTTTACTACGGTCATTTGCATGGGGATGGAGAGAAATGAACATACTTGCAACAATTTATTTAATTTAACAGCATACCATTGTTTCCTATTATACTATCTCTAACGTTGGGATATAAGTGACAGCATAGTGATTCGGCAGCATTGTTTTTCTCGGTGTTAAATAATGTATGTTAGAACACAGCATCTCAGAGGCGAAACTATACAGTACTTTGGGTAGTATTATAATTGTTTTTGAAATATTAAACATGGAGGCAACTCAAATGTGTCATGCGGTTGATGTGCCTAATTTTTTAACTGAGCTAGAAAATATTTCTAGGATATGACTGCAGATGACCAGATATGGGCATACTGAGTTGGCATAATGCTTAACTTAGCATTGTTTCTCATGCCATTGGACTCTTTTGGATCAAAAATTTGAAGAAATAATTTAAATGTTCTCTGTAGCAAATGCTTTGCCTGACATGGGGTAGACAATTTTCACTGTGTTTTGACGTTCTTCTCAAAGTACATTTTGAGTAGCAGTCCACAATCAAGAACAAGCTCTTCGCGGTGAAATGATGTAGAGAAGCATTGCCATGACATCATTCAGACTTTGCCCATTTTCACCCCAGTCCTTGCTAATCACCTACTTTTCACTTGTCATCAGCTTCATACTCATCAAGCCTCCCCTCCAAGTATAAGTAGTCCTTCTAGAAAAGATTTAAAGTAAAAAGATTTAAAAGACCAAAATGTCATAATAGAAGATTAGAAAACCTCACTTTCTCCAATATACAATCCAATTATAGATAGATGAATGGTGATAAACACATCTGTTATATAGAATGTCAGTGAATTCTAACTAATTAACAGCAAGTTAAGAAAAGGTCCTCACTGAAGAGAACTGCAAATGCTATACATTATACCTGAATTCTCATCATATTTATTTTCTCCTGAAATAATTAAATGATTAAAATTATGCTCACAACAGCAGAAGATGTGATACTGTATTTCTTTAAAACTTACATTTTATTTTCAGAAGCTCTCTTAGATGGAAGACACAACTTATAGTCCGGTTACTGCAGTCACTGGCAGTGAATCACACTTACTGGTCCATGCCTGAGGTGAACCCATGATCATGGTTTCAGTGCCCAACGGTCAGAGTGCTTTGCCAACCAACCACTACTGTTTCCTCACAGTTGCAAGAACATCGGTAAGTGGAGGGACAAAGTCCTTGGAGGTTGGAATACGACTTTCTCTTTTTGAAGTTTTTCCACCTCAAGTTACAGGACATCATTGACAAGTTGTTTGACCTATCATGCTAAACCACCAGGATAACGATAAGTCCAGTCCAAGCCCTGTGGATTTACTCATCGGTGGGTTGGGTCTTTCACCACACAGAAAGCCCTGCAGAATCCCACATTTGACAGTCTGTGCAGTTCGGCATTTCTAGGACATTTTGCTCACTGTAAATACAGAAAAAAAATTATCGAATTTTATTATCAGCATCAATGGAATCCCTTGCTTATCATAAGCTATTGAATATAATAGTATTTATAAATTTTGTGGAAATCATCTTATTACTGGAGGTTTTTTTATCTAGAAAATTGGAAAGAAATTCCATAGAAAAATTTTTCGTGAAGTCAAACATGTCCCGTAAGCATGATGTCATCCTACTGAATGCTAGATCTCATTAGCATAGAGAAGAGATATCTCATTTAATTTGACATTACTTGATTTGAGCACAAAAGAAAATCTAACATTACAGGGGCGCCTGGGTGGCTCAGTCGTTAAGTGTCTGCCTTCAGCTCAGGTCATGATCCCAGTCCTGGGATCGAGCCCCGCCTTGGGCTCTCTGCTCGGCAGAAAGCCTGCTTCTCCCTCTCCCACTCCCCCTGCTTGTGTTCCCTCTCTCGCTGTGTCTCTCTCTGTCAAATAAATAAATAAAATCTTTCAAAAAAAAAGAAAATCTAACATTACATAATTTCAGAAATACAGATAAATTGAACCTAATGTTTTACACTTGATTTTCTACATAACTATTTTTTTTAAAAGATGTTACTTATTTATTTATTTATTTTTATTTGAGAGAGAGAGCACACATGGGCCTGCACACGTGCAAGAGGAGCGGAAGAAGGGGAGGGACAATCAGACTCCCCACTGAGCATGGAGCCCTAGGTGGGGCTGTATCCCATGACCCTGAGATGATGACCTCAGCTGAAATCAGGGGTTAGACTGAGCCACCCAGACACCCCTACACACCGCTACACTGCATGAAGCAGACGATATTTACTTGGATTTCTTAAAGACATCCTTTAGAATACAACCTAAAAAACAAAACAAAACAAACAAACAAAAAAACCTAGAAGGTTATTCTTTAAAGTATTTTTATTTGCTTCACATTTAATATGCATAAAATATCACTTCCCCAGGAACCAAATCAGATTTAGAACTGAGGTTTCTAGATTTGAAAATAGTGCCCTCTACATTATTATTATTTAACAGGCATGAAGAGCAGGTGTACTAGCAATTTTCAAAATAGTCTCTTTCACCAATGAAGGGCATCTCATATGTAAGTGGACAGAAAATAGGTAAATAAAACAAATATTCCCTGCATCCAAGGGGAATATGTGATGGTGCAACGTAGAAAAGACATAAATGATGGTTGTCTACAGAGTGGCAGACCGCTGTTGAGGTAGGATTTAAGAAGAAATAATATGATAGCCAAAATACCACAGCAGCCAAGAGGGCAAACTCAGATGCTGGTATTCACAAGAAACTGAAGGAGGGGTTTCCACCATGTCTCTCTAAGTCCAAGCGGCTGCTCTGTGTGGTGGTAGTGAGTGAGAATAAAAATAACCAGTTGATGAAGATTTTGCACTTGAAATTATAGATCCTGGATCTGCAGATACTCAGCAATTTCTTCAAATCTGCAATTAGCATGTCAAATCTGATACATGTCAAGATGACATGTTGACCAGCACAGAAAGTTTCTGGTAATATGCTATAAGCTTCAATTGACTGAAAGGTAATGGAATAACATTTAAAAAACACAATTTGAGGATCACCAATAAAAATTCACTCCCAGTGAGTTTACAGCTGAAAACCTTGTGTTCTAGCCTCCAGGATCCAGAAACCAACAAAAGTATGAAGTGGAGCAGCTATGTGATAACATCTTTCTACCACCCACCCTACCAGTGCCCCATCTAGTAAAAAATGCAATTCTCTGAGCAACGACTATGGATAAAAACGATACTATATTTTACCCAGGGAGGGGAAATTCCTGCCAGTATGTGTAGAAACAAATTTAGAGAGAGAGAAGCCTCTGAAGGTAAACATTAGGTCTTTAACTTTCTTTGTTTCAAATGTCAGATATCTTAGCAGCTCGGATCTCCTGCAGCTCTAGGAGATGCCTACAGACACTGGGAACTGACTGAGGAGCTATGGATACTGAACTGTGGCCTGGTTCATGTGTGACAAGAAGGACTTAGATCATCATCATTGTCCAAGGAAATATGCATACTGTAGGTTGGTGAACAAAGGACCTGAATAGATACTCACTTTTTTTTCCAGAATAGCAACAGTCTATAATAAGAAGCATTTTTAAAAAGAGAGAAGAGAAGGCCATGCCAAAAATTCTAGACAGATGTCTGAAAAAAGGGAATGCATTGCAGAATCCAGAGGAAAGCCTTAAAAGTAGGCAGGCTTGATAAGCAGTTGAGAGCTTGTTTGGAGGTTCTAGCAGGGGAGCGCAGCTACTCATATGCCCTTGACCGAAGAACGGTCCTCCTCTATTGGGGAAGGTCATCCTCTTCGACTGAGCACACAGTTTCAGGAGGGACACATATGGAGCAGTGAAGGAGGAAGGGGACACTCACTTAGCCAGCCAGATTAGCCGAATCAACCCTGGCGATCAATGGGGTGACAGATGTCGCAGCCAGATCACCCTCACATCCACATGCTTGATAAGCAATTGAAAAGTAGTCCAAAAAAGAAAACACACGAAAAAGTAAAATTTAAAAAAAAGGCCCAGTAATGAGTAATTAGCAATATCAGTGTCAACACTTTATATTTCCAGTTGATTTTCATTTCAGTTATAGATTTACAAAAGGAATATATTTCCTCCCCTAAAACGTTTACTTTTTCTGATTTTTGTTCTTCTTAACATAGAAAACTGACATGGTAACATGGATAATTTGAAATCTTTCTTAAAATTAACATTGAGTTACAATATTTTAGAAAGTGGATAGATATGGAAATATTAAAAGATTCAGAATAGGGGTGTATAAAACAGATATGGGTCAATACGAGGTCCTATTTACAGTAAAATATAGCTCAATATTTCAAGAAAACAAGCATTGTACAGTATTGATGCTTCAGAACACTGATCAACAAAAGAAATGTAGTAAACCTAATAATGCTAGACTGAGATAGTTTTAGAAATATATCGAACACTACACAGCTCAGAGGCTGCAGAACGAAGGTTAGAATTCATCAGAGCCACCCCTTGGGTCTATATAGGTCTCAAGGCAAGTATGTTCTTTGGAGACCCTGCCTATATGTGCCTGATTTAAAAAAAAATATTTCAAAAAGATATTGAACATCACTAATTGTTAGGGAAATACAAATGAAAACCACAATGAGATATCATTTCACACCCATTAAGGTGGCTAATATAAAAAGACAAAACAAAAAACACCAAAAATGGAAAAGAACCAGTGTTGGTGAGGATATGGAGAAATTAGCAAACTTCTGCATAGTTACTGGGAAGGTAGAATAGTGCAGCTACTATAGAACACAGTGTGGGGTCCCTCAAAAAATTATAAAGAGAATCACCAAATGATCCACTTGTGGGTAAATGCCCCAAAGAAGAGAAAACAGAGACTTGAATAGATACTTGCATGCTCCCGTTCATAGCAGCATTATTTGCAACAGCCAAAAGGTGAAAGCAACCCAAATGTCCACTGACAGCTGCACGGATAAAGAAAATATGATCTATCCATATTTTCTTGAGGCTGAATGTGGTTCAGCCTCGAAAGGGAAGGAAATTCGGAAACATGCTGCGACATGAATAAAACTTGAAGACATGATGCTAATATAAAATAAGCCAGTCACCAAAGGACAAAGAGTGTACGATTCCACTTACATGAGGTACTGAGAGTCATCAAATTCATGGAGGCAGAGAGTAGAAAGGTGGCTGCCAGGGCTGGAGGGAGGGGAAAATCAGGACTTCGTATTTAATGTGGACAGAGTTTCTGTTTGTGAAGATACAAATCTCTGGAGATGGATGGTGGTGAGGGCTGCCCCACCGTGTGGGTGGACCTGATGACACATTAAATTAAAATGTAAATTTTATGTTACATACATTTTACCACAATAAAAAAGTTAAAAATGCATGGGCCATGTGAGACCTAGTGGCTCAATGTGAACATTTATAGCAATGGGTAGAGAAGAGGGGATTATGTATTTGCTTATTATCCAACCACCTTGTCTTCCTTGTCTGAACCATCTCTTAGTGTTCTTCACCACCAAGAACAAGCCAGTGCCTGGCTGATTTTGATCATTCCTCATGACACTGCCTCGTCCACCATGCTGCTTGTGAATACCAGCTTTCAGTGACTCACTCATCTCTACTCGTTTGTTTGTTTGTTTTTGCTATATACCAATAGACTTTAATGTAATGAAGAGGAATATCACATAATCATAAAACATTTTTAAACAGTTTTAACGTTCTTCATCTGTATGTACCTAACGACCACAAAATAAGCAAAGCAGGAATCAACAGAAACACTAGGAAATATTGATAAATCAACAATAAGAGCAGGAGATTTTAATGTGCCTCTCTCAAAAATTAAGAGTGCAAAAAATAGCTTTTAATACAAAATTTTAAGTATGACTATAAAATTCTAAATGTATCAGATATCCAAAATGTAAAACCTAGAACTCTACAAGTCCTAGGAAAAAATATGGATGAATTCCTTATATAAAAGGTAAGAAGAGTAAGGAGAGCTTCCTGGACAAAGATTCAATAATCCGATTTTTTGCTATGACTCAAAATTAAAAATTGGATTACATAAAGATTATAAATTAAAACTTTGCATGGCCAGAGAAATACCAACATAAACAAGTTAAAATGCAATAGTGACAAAAATGTTTTGCAACTTAACCACGGATGTTTATAAGGAGCTTCTAAACACTGAGAAGGAAAGCACTAGGAAGCCAATAGAAAAAATGGGCATAGTTTATAAATAAAATGTGACTGACCCTTAGTCATAGTAAAACATGTGCAAATTCACTCATACATAGAGAATTAAAAATTAAAATTAGACTAGGATACCATTTCTCACATATATTGTCAAATATTCAAAAGTACAACTTATTCTCTGTTGCCAACGTGTCATGGAACAGGTACTTTTATACCTTGCTAATGGGAATTCAACACGGCACAACTCTTAATAAATGTTTGGGGGGTGCCTGGGTGGCTCAGACGGTTAAGCGTCTGCCTTCAGCTCAGGTCATGATCCCAGGGTCCTGGGATCGAGTCCCGCATCGGGCTCCCTGCTAGGCGGGGAGCCTGCTTCTCTCCCTCTGCCTCTGCCTCTCTCTCTGACTTTCATGAATAAATAAATAAATAAGATTAAAAAAAAAAATGTTTGGTAAAATTACACACAAATTCACACACACACACTTTCTGGTCCAGAAGTCATTTCTACATTGGATTCTATCCCAAAGATACACTGGGGACAGAAAGAAGAAATGGTATCAGAAGAGAGCTAGTAGTTGTGCAATCATTTGTAACAGCAAAAGGCCAAGCATGACCTAATGTCCAGTAATGAAGAATTGGTTGAATAAACCATGGTTCATCCATACCATAGAGTATGTAGATCTGGAAAGGGAATGAAGAAAATCTGTATTACTGATAGGAAATTATCTCCAGGATATATCTGTTGGAGACAAAATCAAGTAGAAAACACTGAGTGAAATAACTTTTATGAAAAAGTGGAAATATATAAATGTTTATATATATATTTAATTTATATATATATATATATATATATATATATATATAAATGTTTATTTTCTCAAAAAAAAAAAAATGGAAGGATACATCAAAACCTAATAAAAGTGGTCACCAGGACAAATGGATAGCGCATGAAAAGGAGAATTAAAGATGAGAATTTTTTTAAAGTTTTTATTATAATTCCATTTAATTAACATACAGTGTTGTGTTCTTTTCAGGTGTACAATATGGTGATTCGGTGACTCACTCAACTTTGATGATGACCACAATCCAAGTCCCAACCCAGAGTACTTAGCAAATGTGATCAATATTTCTTCTTCTGGTAGTATTACACTTCCATGTTAACATTTCACATTCCATGGTAGAAACACAGGACAGTAAATCTTCCAACCATGTCTCTCTGGAACTCCTTGGACTGTAACCACTATATTCCTAGATTGTCTCTTTCAACGATTTTTTTAAACTGTTTTTTTAATTGAAGTCTAGTTAACGCACGGTGTTACATTAATTTCAGGTGTACAGCACAGTGATTCGACAAGTCTGTATGTTACACTCTGTTCACCACGAGTGTAGCTACCATCTGATGGCCCTTTGAATGATGATTCCACCTCTGCCTGCCACACATCACACCAGCAGGAAGGACAGTGAGGAGCTTGTAGGTGGAAGGAGAGCAGTCTCATTTATGCAGGAAATGACAAGCTTTTATCAAGCCTGGTGTAAGACCATCCCGCTCAACATGACATTACCCCATAGACTGAAGTAGGAGAAGGCTTTTGGGAAGGCCTGATATTGTAGACAGTTATCTCAAAAACCCTGAGAGGAGATGGGTTCAGTCATCCAGGTGTGCCTGACATGTAGGGTTGAGCCAGTGTATGGTGTGGGTCACCCCCTGGGGCCCACAGGTGAGTAAAGCCTGCGGACACGCACACTGGCCTTGAGTGTTATAAACCAGAGATGGTTCCATGGTTGGCACCCGGAGGTAAGAATCAACACTCAGCCACACTGAAGGGTCATGGTGGATGACTGCTGGCCCAATGCTCTGAACTTGCCCTGTGTCAACCTGTGTAACCAGTCGTCCCAAATCAGCAATGCTTCTGTGACCTGATCCTGTGAAAGAAATACGAAGGCTGCTGGCGGCATCGCTTGGATCCACATGAGGCAGTGGGGCTGGGAGGACCCCAAAGAGCAAGCCCCAGGGTTCCTCGGGCATCTGGTTCAATCTGCCTGCTAGGTGAGTGTGCCCCAAAGGGGAGAGACAGGGACCATGGGCTCCATCCATCTGCTGGCCCCATTCACCATACACAGCGCTCACGAGATTCTAGTTTGGCTGCCTCAGTCCATGTAAAAGCAGTTTTAAAATGCATCGTTTTTGCCTTCTTGGGTTCCCTCATATAGCTCTGGTCAACGTGAGACCGTTGTTCAGTTATTTACAAACCAACTAAACAGCACAACAAACTGTGCATTTATGATTAGACCCCAAAAATAAACTCTGCCCTTTCAATGATCTGAATTACAATGCGTATCTATATCTGTATTTTAAAACTGTCATCCAACATATACAATACTTCTTTCCATAGACAAATGCACTTCCAATGAAGTTTTGATTTTATATTTGCATTTTAAAAAAGACTTTTAAGATGAGGAAGCAAGAACATGTTTGTATTTATCTCAAAACCTTCCACTTCAGTGGCATTTCTACTCTTACATACCAGTTCAGGCAGAATGTGTCATCTTACTGATTTAAGTTTAGTTATTTGATGACAACACTGATTCTTTTTGAGAGGCAAATACCTTTATCAAAAAAAATTGTAAAATTTATCTTTTTTCCTAGTCATTAAAGATGTTTGCCTCTTGCAAGTATAAAAGAAACTTGCTGCATAAAAAAACTTCTCCCCCCACTTTTGTTATTTTGTCATGAACTCTGTCTTGAACAGCCCAGCCCAGTCAAGGCCAGAGCTCCTCCTGGGGTTTGGAGAGAGCCCCCTTTGGGCATAAGGTGAAGCACTCTCCTAATACGTGCTTCCTTTGTTTGGGTCTAAAAGCGTTGAGCTCCAGTACAGAAAGCTCATTACATCTACGGTGAGCAAGCAGCCTTGCTCTGAGACTCCCAGGCTGGGTCATAGTCACTGTAAACATGTGTACATCTGAGTCCATCCTTAATCTTTTCTCCCCAAGGGATGCCATTTGGTAAGGATTAAAATTCTGTCTTCCTGAACATTATTGACATCCAGTCATAACAATTTCACCAGAGGTGATATATGCCATATTCAAAAATCCTAAATTGCAAGGATCTCGGTGCACTAAGATTCAGACATTTTCCGTGAATTCTTAAGCTGCATTTTCAGATAGTAGGTGGCACAGAAAAGTCAGTTAAGCTTAGCAGTGATGGCTAAAATCACAAAAACATGATTATGATGGGTGAGACAGATAGATAGATAATACCTGGATACCCACCTGTTTCTTGAACAATAGGGCACCATTTTTCAATATGTACCTTGTGAGTATGTGTATACATATGTATACATTGTCATATGTGTAATCTCTGTATATACCTGAAAATTACATAATTCAATCAATAAAATGTCAAAATGTGAATTTCATTTTCAGACAATCTTCATAAATTTAGCTTTTGGAAACTGATAATAGAGTCATCCATACATGTGGGAAATGTGGAGAAAGGTTTCAGCAGAGCAGACATCAGTTCTGGAAGAAAACGTTACTGGGTTGCAAGTGATTGGCAGGACACACTCTGCTGGGCGTTTTGAAGAGAGGACATTCTAGCAATGATAAATGCTTCTGGGCACTTCATCCGTGTCTTTGCTCCAAAGTCACAGTCAGAGGTCTCTGGGTCAGAAGCTTTAGAGATGTTCTCTTGTCTCATCAAATTCTGCCTATATTGCTGTGCTGATCCAGGTATTTGTTGTTGTTAATAAAATAGCATATGTCATACTGAAATAGGTACTGAATTCTCTTTATAAAGTGGCGATGCATTTTCTTATTATGGATTTTTATATTTGTGGACTTTGTTCTAGTTTATTCAAAGAGTGTCCAAATATCATATATTAGAGTTGTCCAAATTTTGTATTTCTCACTTGCTTGTAAATAAAGCAGAGCTAAGGGTGTTACAGAAATACATGAATTTGATTATGTTGGTATATTTAATGATGATAAGAAGATGTCGTTTTGTGATCTAAATGTTTGGATCTATATAATGATATAGATAGTCTATATTTACTTGTACCCTAGTTACTCAGGGTAAGGGTTAATTAATCTTTAAATTTCTAATCCCATTATTGAAACTCTGAATATTAGCCAAATATGTTCAAAACAATAAAGATAAATGAAACTTTCTATGATTTTGTAAGTTCGTCCAACATTTCCAAATACTGGTTTTTATGACAGTTAGTCACCAAATGAACCTGCACCTTTCTCCAGGAAGAGAAACTCAACCATAAGGTGGGTAGAGGTTTTGAGGCAAATCACAATACCCATTTTGCCTCTCTAAAACATCCCATCTCAAAAACTTCTCCAAGATAAAACTGATCACATCCAAAGTCTGCTAGGTGGTCAGTCTGCGGAGTTCAGAAGTTCCAAGGAGTTTCTGGTGATAGAGGAAGGGTGATGCAGAGAACCGTGGAGCAGAGCACAGGGGAGTAAATGTATATAATGTGTGTATATATATAGACGTCCATGTCCACATAGGCATCCACACACATCCACATCCACGAAAACATATGCACACACACTCACATACACATACATTATAGATAAAAGTGTATGTGGGGATGGAGACATAGATGGGGATAGGTATAGGTTCCTCACACCTCTCAGCATTTTAGCACTAGTTTGCAGAGCAAGCAGTAAAAGTTAACTGTCCAAGACTGATTCCCTACAGGTTGGCCTCCCAGCGTCAGCCTCTTCTAAACCTCCCTGGAAACTAGCTCTGGCCCCATACAAGTGACAGACATCAGCCTTGGTCAACTGCAGATTCTAGACCCTAATCTCACCTCTGTCCCACAGTCCACAGAAGAAGCTAGTGTTTTCTGAATCTTCAGTATTGCCCTGGCCAGTTTTCCGTCACTTGCCATGTCATATAGCTATGGCTACAAGGCAGACAGACGCCTGCACTGGGTCATGCCAGTGGAGGGGCCGGGAGTTCCTGCTGACATGAACATGGATCTAAAAGTATGAGCCTGAAGACAAGGTTCTTTTTTTTTTTTTAATTTATTTGACAGCAAGAGACAGTGAGAGAGGGAACACAAGCAGGGGGAGTGGAGGAGGGAGAAGCAGGCTTCCTGCTAAACAGGGAGCCTGATGCGGGGGCTCGATCCCAGGACCCTGGGATCACAACCTGAGCCAAAGGCAGACGCTTAACGACTGAGCCACCCAGGCGTCCGTGAAGACAAGGTTCTGCCATGTCACCCTGTTGTTGTGTCCTGGCTCTTGGCCACACCAGGGAGGGGACCAGTGCTTCCCTAGAGCGTATAATTGTAAGGCCTCCTGGGCCAAGATCAGGGTCTCTCTCCTGGGGTCTGGTCTGGCTCTCCTGGTTCTCTGTGCACTGACATAGATTGCTGTGGAGAAAGGGGGCCCGTCATACCTGCTACGGCTCCTGACACCCCAGGTTTTCCCTTGGCCAGTACATGCTGTCTGGCTATTTGTCCTTAACATTATAGCAGGCTTATTTCCTTACCTTCTCTGTCACTCAGACCACCTATTGAAAAGTAGAATTCCCTTGAACTATCTGCAAAAATTGTTTGAAATATGTCCCTAATAAAAGCTTAATTTGACTTGATTGTATCATTGAAAAAAAATAAATAAATAATGGGAGGAGGGGAGGGAGTACAGAAGTAGCCCAGGGCACAGGAAAAGCTATTGCCTGAAGAGTCCCATTGGATATATAACGTTTCATAACTTTCACTAAATGTCCTTATAACTCTCACTTATGTTTCTAAAAAAAAAAAAATAATAATTGCAAGTAGTTACTTACTCCAAAGTACTCATCACCACAGCTATCTATGGTGTTCCACCTGCCTTTCAAGGGGCAGCATGGTCTAAAAGCAAGTGGAAAGCATTTTTGTCTTTTAGAAAATAATCTAAAGTCTCTTTTTAACTATAATCCCTGGCAAAGTATCAGCATATGGCTGTTCAAAAGATGGTTTGGTATGAATGAATCAATCAATGAATCAATGCATCAAATGAGGGAGGCACGAAAACCCTCTAATCAAATCGAAGCCCCTGTAACAACCGTCAGTCAGGTAATAGAGACCATACCTCCCAACGCACAGACTAAAAAAACATAGTTTCAAGTTTGTTTGTTTGTTCTAAGATGGTGTTGCAAAAATATCTCTTTTCATACAATTATGCAGAGTGAAACAGCCTCTACAAAACCCTTGCTTAATGAGTTTTTTGCTGGATCTCTTTTGGTAGCAATGCCATGCACGTGCCCACAGATGGGTATAGTTTACCCTCAAATACCCAATGGTCTGTGAGGTCTCTGTAAGCAGAGACATTGTCTTATTTTAATATTATTTCTTTGATTCCTACAGAGTCACTGGCTTCAGTCTAGAGTTAGTAGAAGTTCCTTTTTTCAAATGGTCTAAAAGTATATAATATCCTATAACCAAAATTTCTAAGTTTTTTAATGAAGAACCTCATAAAAATAAAGAGAAAATGGAAGACAAAGGGGGCCATAAAAATTATATTCTAAATGGGTATTTTGTCTACATGCTTCTTAAGGATAGGGACCTCATCTGATTTATTTCTGTACCTTTGGGCCCTAGTCCTGAGTCCTGTATCAGCTACCCCATTATTTGTTTGGCATATTTAAACATTTTTAAACATTTTATTAATAAAGAAATAAGGAATGATTCTGTGTTCTTGTTTAGGCCTAAGCAATGAGATTTCGGTTTCTGTGTCGAGATTAACGTATCTCAAATTAGAGTAGAATGTCAGAAATTGAGAAACATTCTTGACATTTCCAAGATTTGGTACAATCTCAGGACTGTCAATATGGGTTCATATGGAACCAGTAGATTTTCTGGATTAAGCTACAAAGGTCTGCGATAGCCAGGAAAAAAATTAAAGGCTTTTGTTTTTTATTTAAGTAGCTTAGCCTCTCTGCAGGTGGACATAGCAGCCGATTCTTACGTAATCCTTACAAACTTAAGTGAAAAGATACATATTATTGTGTACAAAATAGAAAAAAAAAAAAAAAATGGGGGGAGGACTTCCCAGCTACCTGCAGGAAAATGTAGTGATTAGCATCATTGTGTCTTAACAATCCTGGAGCTCATCTTTTCCCATCAGGAATCTTCCACTGAGTCTCTGGCTCCTTTTTCTTCCATCACTGATGGACTTCTCAAGCTGCTTCCCCATGAACAGAAAGAAACATTGTATCATATGCAGAGAGCAAATCTGTGTTCTTAAAATCCAGGGAAGGGCAGCTTTTCTGATCTAGGCGTCCAGATAAAGCACCACGCTTGGTAAGCTTGGTGTCATTTTCTATTTTTTTTTAAAAAAAGAGTTTTGTTTTTTTTTTTAAGATTTTATTTATTTATTTGACACAGAGAGACAGCGAGAGCAGGAACACAAGCAGGGGGAGTGGGAGAGGGAGAAGCAGGCTCCCCGCAGAGCAGGGAGCCCGATGTGGGGCTCGATCCCAGGACCCTGGGATCATGACCTGAGCCGAAGGCAGACGCTTAACGACTGAGCCACCCAGGCGCCCTAAAAAAGAGTTTTTATTTATCCTTTTTCTTGGCATGAAAATTCATGGTGCCTACTGCTAGAGCCGCATAGACTCGAATGCTGGACCACCTCGTGCATCAAAGTGCTGATTTTGTAATAAGAGACTTTTTGTGGGTTTCTGAGGTCTTGGAGCACCCTCCCACGTGCAAAGAGGGGGCACCATTTAGTTTGAGACAAAAGCAGCAGAGTTTAGGACATGCCCACTAGAGGCGCCTGCCCTCAGACGATGACAATCTTAAAGCAATCAGCTTTTACTAAACCTACAGGGGTTGTTGTGTGTGCATAGAAGAGAGGTTGGTTGGTCTATAACCATCTGGGCTAGAGTGGAACTCTTTCCTGGCACTGGGGGCCACCAAAACTGTGGACTAAGACGTGACAAAGACATTCAGCATCTCCATCCCCCTAATCCTGCCCTTCTTCAGCAACCTCCTCCCCTCTGCCCCATCTCTTCCCACCTGCCAGAAAGAACGCATATCTTACCTCAAAGCCGTGACAGATTTCTCTGGGCAGGCTAACCAAATCATGGGAAAGTGCTTTTTTGTTGTTGGATATTTAAGGAGACTTGGGAGGGTAAACTGAACCCAGAGGAGGAGAATTAATTAGAAATGTTATGCTTTTAATTTTAATAAAGCATCTTGTGTCTAGATCTACAAACACAACGTTCATTTCTGAGGCTAAGAAGCACGGCTGCCGGGTGCCTTTTGTTTTGCGAGGTCAGTCACCTTTCCCTCTCTTGCAGACAATACCATATGCACAAGATTCCACTCCTACAAATGTACCCCACAGGAAAATCAATGCTTTTTCGGTCATGCCAACCTAGTTATTTTTCTTTAATGATTTTGGGCTAACTACACACAGCGGACAATGTTCACTAGAAATAGATTAACTCGGCCTTTCAGGGGATGTGAGCTGGCTTCCAATGTTGGTCATGAAGACAAAAGCCAGCCAGACAAAAGCTTCTCCCCTCTCTTTTCGGGGCTTTGATGCTGCTTTTCAGCCCTTCTGTGCCGTGACAACCTCATTGCTGGTGATTGATCTGAGAACCTGTGCAGTTGAATTCCTTGAAACTTTTTGTCTTGGTGTCCCTGGCATCTACTTTGCATTCAGGTCCTGTATCTGTGAGTTCATCATATCCATGTCCTGCCACCAGATACAGAAGGGCTTTGTTCGGCCTCTCTTCATGCGGGAGGAGGTTTTCCTAGAGGTTGCTTCTTGTTCTCAAACATGAAAATGTGTGAAGCATAAAACTCCAGCTGTGAATACTTACCTCCCTGCAGTGTTAAAAAGTTCAATATACAAAACACCTGGTTTCAAGTAAAATGTACATCAAGATATACGGCAGAGAGACAGATTTAATATACCCCATAGGGCCCTGAGGCGGTTTTTAAATTAAAGACACAACACACTTTCTTTTTTTTTTTTTTTCAGATGCGGTTTTACTATTTTACAAATAATGAACCAATAAGCATCACACAGTTGAAGGGACAGTTGTAAGAAGAGTGGGAAAGACCATTGTCATGTAAATGAAAATCCCGCACTGAGTTACCTAGACACTTTGTAAATGTATTCCTGGTCAGTAAAATTCTTTGTACCAGTGATAAATGTGGCCAAAAGCCTCAGTGATTTAAATTCAGTAGGAAAGAGTAGCTCTTTAACTTCCCGGGGCCTGCTTAATGTTTAGCATGACTGTAACTTACTTACTAGGAGAGAAAAGTGGTAGGGGGCCCTTTTATGGGGAGGCACCCCCGTGTCTCCTACCTTCTAAGCACCCGAAAAGTGTGAGAAATTATTATTAAGGACTTTAAACCCTCCAAAAATGAAACTTCACATTTTTGAGATGAAAAACAAAACAAAACAAAAACTATGGAAAAATATTGCGATTGGAAAAGTGAAGATGCCAGGAAACATTTTTGTACGATTTCTACAAGCTGTTAATGGGAGAAAATATCTCCATCGTGTTATTCTTCTTGGTCTGAATTTCCCATTTCAAGGGGGGAAAAAAGAGCAAAGTGGCTGTCCCCAGCAAATGTGCGGAGTGTGGGCGTCTGGAGACATACAAGGACTCATCTCAGTGAGGACAGTCTCCTTCGAAGAATGTGCCAGAAGCTCCAGCGGAAGCGGTTCTCGCTTCCCCTCCCTCCCCTTCACACCCGTGCACCCTCCTCTGGCTTGTCCCACCTGCTCCTTTGGCCTAGACATCCGAGGACAGTCAGTGTCAGGGTCAGCTTCCCACTATAATCACTGGGCAGTGATGCGCGTCACTCCCCATAGTCCACGTTAGAAACGGTGGAAAGAAGGGGCCTCGCTTTAGCCCTGTATGTGGTTCGGCGGCCGCCGAGGCACAGGTGTTAGAAAGCTCAGACCCTGCGGCCCGCGCTGAGTTGGCGGCCCGCGCTGAGTTCGCGGCCGCGCTGAGTTCGCGGCCCACGGCTGCCTCCGCTCCCCACGGCCCCGGGAAGTACCTGTGCTGCCGGGTCTGTATCTCTAAACAGGGCAACCACCGGAGCGGTCTCCTCACGCTTTGAAGAGGATGAGATCATTTCAAACAGGAAACAAAGGTTTAGAACAGTTCCTGCCACAGAATAAAACAGAACTCTTAGCCACCTCACCATCACATCACCATCATCACCACCACCATCATCATCATCATCATCATCAATCATCATCATCATCATGTTGCTTTTAGCAGACTTTTTGATTCTACAGGATGCATACACCCTACCAACAATGCTTGGTTCTATTTTAATCTTTTGCTGAGCTTTTATTTAAAATATTCGGCTGAAATGAGAAGAGATTGGTATTTTGTATAAAATACCGATACAGCCATTTAAATACTCTCCTTTTGAACCAACAAAGCTTCACCGGGTTTGGAAGTTTCCATATCGAGGTGCCAGGATCGGTTCTAGTTTTAGTTTAGCACGGATAAAACTGATGTATTATTTAGCATCTCCAACTCTAAATGCCTAGTCAGAACCTCCTATGTTTATGCAAGGGTGCTTTGGAACAAGAAAACAGTTCTCCAGGCAATTAGTTCTCCTTCTCTCTGCAATGATCATTGTGTTCTCCTCATAAAAAGAACCAACACCCCTCCTCACTTTTCCATTTGCCAGAGTTAGGTCATCTTGCCAGAGAAAATAGAGGCCATTGGCTGGGCGGGCTCTCAATGTGTTGCGACCTGCATCAGCCAACCTCTTTCCCTCTTATTAAACTAAAGACATTTCTTCTTCTTCTTCTTCTTCTTCTTCTTCTTCTTCTTCTTCTTCTT
>NW_023270316.1:6816780-6838621 GCF_011800145.1 Mirounga leonina | reverse complement strand
CTTCTTCTTCTTCTTCTTCTTCTTCTTCTTCTTCTTCTTCTTCTTCTCCTTCTTCTTCTCCTTCTTCTCCTCCTCCTCCTCCTCCTCCTCCTCCTCCTCCTCCTCCTCCTCCTTCTTTCTTCTTCTTCTTCTTTTTTGCCTAAGGCCAGTCTAAGAATCTATGTTTCAATACTCTGTAGTCTCCATGTTTCCACCCTGCTTTTTCTCAACACAGCCACAGTCATCCTGGTAGTCAGAGAACAACTTCTTATCTGCTGAGAACGTTCCAGTGACTCCATCAAGTTCAGAGTAAACACCAAAGGCCTTCTGATGACCTGCAGAGCCCTAGAGCCACCATTCCCAAAATGTGTTCCCTGGAGGAGCGGCATCCGATCCCCAAGGAACTTGCTAGAAATGCCTATCCTCGGGCTGCACGTCAGATATGGAATTGGAATTTCCAGGGGCTGAGAAAGCTGTTCTTTTACTAGCCCTCCAGGTGATTCTGACACATGTCTCATCCTTTATTCTGTTCTAAACTCAGAGCTCTCCTTCATTTTTATCAAACAGCCCAGTCATGTTCCCACCTCGGGGCATGTGTACTTTGTGTTTGCTCTGCTTCACACACTATTCACCCACTTTGACGCACGCCTTCATGCCTTGCCTCCTAAATGGATTGACTCAGATGTCACCTTCCCAGCTAGGTTTTCTCAAACCGTCTATTTTAAATTTCATCTTCCCCATCTATATGCATTCTATCTTCCTTCCTTGTTATGGTTTTTTTGTCCATAGCATTTATTGTCTTATCAAATACAAGACATTTTACTTATCATTTTTTAATTTTTTTGAAGATTTTATTCATTTATTTGACAGAGAGAGACACTGAGAGAGAGGGAACACAAGCAGGGGGAGCGGGAGAGGGAGAAGCGGGCTTCTTGCGGAGCAGGGATCCCGATGCGGGGCTCGATCCCAGGACCCTGGGATCATGACCTGAGCCGAAGGCAGACGCTTAACAACTCAGCCACGCAGGCGCCCCAACTTATCATTTTTTAAAGATTTTATTTATTTCTTTGAGAAAGAGAGAGACAGCACGAGCAGGGTGATGGGCAGAGGGAGAAGCAGGCTCTCTGCTGAGCAGAAAGCCAGACATGGGGCTCGATCCTGGCACTCCAAGATCATGACCTGAGCTGAAGGCAGATGCTTAAGTGACTGAGCCACCCAGGTGCCCTTTACTTATCATTTTTGCCTCATCGCCAAGAGAGGAACGCCTCTCCTTCTGGTGTCATTTTTAGCACAGTTCACAAGTCTAACCCCATGGCCTGGAACAGTGGAAAGTCTATCCCAAGACTTTGGTTTTGTAGGTCTTATCTGAACTTCATCTCGTGGACACCTCAGTTTTTCTTTACACCAGGGCACGTGTATCTGTAGCTTTTGCTGTAGCAACAAATAATCCCCAAATCTTAAGGTCTTAAAATAATCCTGTTTTTCTTGGTCAGGGTCCCACGGGGACTCTGGGGAAGGTGCAGTTCTGTTAGGATCTGCTGGGTTTTACTGGATTCGGCTCAGCTCATTGCCCCCTATCTTTTTACTCCAAGACCTTAGATGAAGGAGAACACTCAAGGAACACGGTGAGGTAAAGGGTCCTTGCCTTGTGTCTAAAAGGTTCTGCTAAGATGTGACAACTATCCACTCCCATCCCACTGACTAAAGCTAGAGGCATGGCCAACACCAAAATCTATAGAAAAATGAACATATTCCTTCAATGAGACTGGGTAGCAAGGAGAGGGAGAGGAAGAGTTGGAAACAAATAATATAATCTACCACACTATGGAATCCCTCCAAAGGTGAGGTAATCTTTCTTGGATTTCAGAGAGTTGCAGTATTTTTGAAGGAAAAAGACACAGTACTGGAAAGAATCATTGTGTTTTGAATACAGACTGGCTGGCAGGATACACAGGGAAATGGGAGCTTTTCCCTATAAAGTTATGGGGACTTTCCTCTGTCAGGTAAGATTATGGGAGAGAAAGTAGTATCCTCGCTTTTCGTTATAACACAGGTAAGGCTTGCTTAAAATTTTGGACAAAATGGTGTATTTTACTTTTGTCATTATTATTTTCATTGTGATAAAATACAGAGTTTAGCATTTTGTTGTGGTAGAACACAGATAGTTTACCAATATGTGTAAAGTTTACCATTTGAACTATGTTCATGTGTAATTAATTCAGAAACGTCATGCATCTTCAGAATACTTTGCAACTATAACCTCTTCTAGTTTTAGATTTTTCTTATCAATCCAAATGGAAACCTCACATCTATTAAGCAGTCATCTGTATCCTCTTACCCTAGCTCCTGAAAACCACCCATCTGCTTTCTGTGTCTGTGGGTTTGCTTGTTCTGGGCATTTCATATAAATGGAATCCTATAATATATGGCCTCTTGCCTCTAGCTTCTCTCACTTAGCAGAATGTTATCAAAGTTCATCCATGCTGTAGCCTGTATCAAGACTTCATTCTCTTTATGGCTGAATAATATTCCATTGTATGGATGGACCACCAGTTGTTTATCTGTTCATCTGCTGATGACATTTGGGTTGTTTCCAACTGCTGGCTATGGTGAACAGTGCTGCTGAACATTTGTGTGCATATATTTGTTGCAGTACGTGATTTCAATTTTGGGGGGTTCTGTACTTAGAAGTGGATATAATTTTTTTAATGGGAATCGAGATAAGTTAAATGGATCTGATAGGGCAATATTTTAGATGATGACAAAGTTGTTGTTTTTTTTTTAAACCACATTTTTCTTGTACCATTTTTCTTGTTACCCATATTCCAACCCCCTTGGCCCCCACACACCAATCTGTTCTTTGCTTTAGGAGGAGTACATATATAGCCTAGAATAAAGAGTTACAGAATAGATTCCTTTTTTATTTGAGCCAAACATTTCAAATGCTAGAGTCAGACACTTGAGATAAAATATCTTTGACATTCAGAAGATACATGTTTCAAATATCAGCACTGAAAACATGATGAAATGGGGCATAGGATGTATCTGTAAACAAGAGATTGGAAAGAACATATATGAGAAGCCCATCTAGTCTCACCACCAGCCCCCATCCTCTCACCACTGCCTCCCATCCCAATCCCACTAAGAATGAGACAGGCATCATCAGTTGGTGAGAAAAGGAGTCGGAATTATGGAAAGAGCAAGAGGGTCGGCAATGGATGTAAAGCAAAAAAAAAGAGGCATTTTGCCCTGACCCCCCCCCCCCGGAGGGGGGGCAGGATTGAGAACCTTGGGTAGGGATAATAAAAAGGTGAACTTCAGTTAAGTTTTGGGAAAATCTCCGAAGATAAAGGACCCATACCTTGATTCTCTGGAAAGCACAGTGGTGTAGACATCCGGATTCCACATGGAGCTGGCACGGTGAACGCCAATGAATTAATGCCTTGTTTAAGGGGGTGGGCCTGAGCACATCCTCCAAGTCACTCTGCCTAGGGTCAGGGTCACACCCTGAAGTGGCCCGGTAAGGGTTGGAAGAAATCATTGCAAACCTAGTGACCGGATACCAAAGTGGGACCTCAGACATCAGATATCATTGGGAAGAAATGCTGGCTCACGACCTTCAGAGAACTCCATCACAGAAGTCAGGAAAAATGCCTGGGGCTTGCATGTTCCTTACAGAGTACAAACCAGTGTTTTAAGCACTTAAAATGTATTAAATAATTTAATATGATTACCAACACTATGGAACAGATACTGTTATTATAATGCTGCTATAGATACTAGAAATTAAGGCATAATTAGGGGACAAAATTTGTCCAAGGTAAACCAGATAGAAGAAAGACCTGAAATTATGTGTAACAGCTCACACCTTCCATCCTCATCCCTGGAGAAGGAAATGGGTCAGGGGATGTCAGATGAGATGAAGCATCTGAGGCTGGATTTTACCTTGACTTGCAAGATTAAGTATTTTGCCATCAGTGGATATTTATTTATTTATTTATTTATTTATTTTTAAAGATTTTATTTATTTATTTGACAGAGAGAGACACAGTGAGAGAGGGAACACAAGCAGGGGGAATGGGAGAGGGAGAAGAAGGCCTCCCGCTGAGGTGGGAGCCCGATGCGGAGCTTGATCCCAGGACCCTGAGATCATGACCTGAGCCGAAGGCAGACACTTAACAACTGAGCCACCCAGGCGCCCTGCCATCAGTGGACATTTAGACTTACCCACCGCACGGCTATCCGCTTACCTATCCATCCGTCTATCTCTTATTACTTATCAAGTTCTACATTTCTTTCACTGCCTAGAGCAGTGCTGGCTTCAGCATAAGCATTGGAAAATGTGCTTGAGGAATCAACAAATAAAATCAAGTTTATTTATTTATTTTTTAATTTACCAAGATGCCTACATGGATCATTACATTCATGACTTTTAAAGTAACTGATATAGGAGCAATGTAAATTAGCATTCTCTGGACTTTAACATGTCTTTGAAATTTCTATTGACTCAAAGGTTGAGGAATGTAGCTGAACAACAGTCTGTGTGAAAGCAACAGATTTTACTTGCTTAAAATTTCCAGTTTGGCAGAACACTGAATCACAGAATGTTATATCTAGAAGGCATCAATACTGTCCTTAAATAGATGAAAAAACTTCTGATGTATAATTTTAAAATGGTTCCCATTGCTAAATAATTACAACAAAGGTTTGAATAGGACACTGGTGATAAAATTGTAAGGTCCCTGGTCTATTCTTGGAGAGCTGGTATGTCCTTGAAATTAGTATAGCCTTCATGTTTTGTTTTCTTTAATCTTCCTCATAAAAGTAAAGTGTTAAATAGGCCAAGAGGAAAAAAAAAATCCTTTAGACAACCTGGCACTCCTGTAACTTTATTTTAAATCATTAGGCATGTATCTCTCTCTACCGGGCCATTGTAAGCTAAGGAATTTTATTAGACCAGGACTATATATTTCTATTACATTAAATTAGACTAGTTGTTTATAAGGCTAAACAGGGCATTGTTATGAAAACCTCATGTTTTTCTATGAATCCCAGCTTGGGTTTCTAACTAGTAATCTTAAGTTTACCTTGCATTTATTCTAGCGTCTATTTCCCTAAGTTCTATGTCAGGTAGGGGAGATGCAGTATTTTATCTTGAATGATATCTCAGCTTTAAAAGTAGGACAAATTAGCCCTTGCACGAAGTAGAATGACTTGCCTATTCTCACCCTGACAATTAGTAGTGCATCTAGAAACCACTTTTAATAGCTCAATTACCAGGTTAATATTAGAATCATAGAAAGAACCCACACCAGACATTCTAATTCAATTTTATCTATAACTCGGAGGGTGGGGGCGGTGAGACCAGGGCAGAGGTTTTGCTGCATGCTTTTTATATACAGCATCCATATCAATTTTGAAGAACAGTGTTTGAAGGCATATTTGGGAGGGGTGGGGTGGGGTAGGGGCGGGTTCTGCCCAAATGGGACTGCAGAAGGATAAAGGTGAAGTAGAGAAGTCCTTTGTGTACTTCCGGTCTACATGATGGGTCTCTTGGGACAGGTTGTTTTCTGTTTTCACCTTTACCTTCTCTACATCTTAGTTCTTCCAACAGGATGTGCAGTGGGTTCTGTGACATAGAATACACAGACGTTCCAAGCTTAGCAACACTCTCCGAAACGGTGACCGTCTCATGAACTCCTTTCTCTGTAAGTGACGGCAGAGGCGGGCTCTACAGAAAAGACTCCAGTAGCCCATTCCAGGGAAAATGCATTCCCTCCTAGCTGGGTTTGCTCTGGGAAGAAATGTACAAAATCTGGGCAGAATATATTTTAGAATCAGTGCAGCACCCTGGCAGCCCATTCACAAACACTGCAGGCACCTTGATGCTTCCCAAAGCTGCTAAAAACACAAATTGGATTATGCCATCGTTGCCATTTAAACTCATAGTGAAAATAGTCTGATAAATATCAACCTGCCACTGGGCTGCTTAATTGTTCTATTTTGCCAGGAGCCAACATGATAAGGTACAGTTTATTCAATATAACATGATGGACAAACAAATATTGAACAGGTCCTGATTAAAATCCATTGCCAAATAACAATACAGCTTCGATATCAGTGGCAGCTGAACACCAACATAAGGACTGCACGGATAGCTGAATGTGAAGAAAGAAATGGCTTGAATTTGAGCTCACAGGAGCTCAATGCATTAAAATCACCCTACCGTGCATTCTGCTAGAAAGGTAAGAAGAAAAAGATTAGAATGCAATTGGCTAGAATTTGGTTCAGGAGATGGGGAAACGTTGCAGCTTAGTAATTATTTCCATGGATACAGACTATGGGGAGTTGCATGCAGAAGGTCTTTGCAGAAGAACCACCTAGAAGAAATTGAAGAAAGCAGAAATGGACAGAGGGCAAAGTTCATATGCAATATGGTTGCAGCTGAGCCTCCAAGAAGCTGTGGAACTTAGGTAAACCTTAAGAATTGTCCCGCAATTGTTCCAAGGGGCTGGAGTCTTAAATCCCCCTATCAGCCAGTTGCTGGTCATGGGCTAGCCCCTTGGAAGGGGTACAACCTTGGGAGAGGTATTCCCTGTGGCTGAAGGCAATTCCCAGGGAGAGGTGCATTTGCACTCTCTCTGGTGCCAATATCCACAGCATGTGGGAGACAGATATGGTGGTCCTGAGTGGGGTATCTGGGCAGAGTCTCAAAGTGTACACTTCCTATCCATATAAACTACCTTAGAAAGGTGATAGGTGCAGAGTGAGACTTTACCCACTTGCCCGTAATCCACTAAGTCCAATCAGAACACAAATGGTTGCAAGGCAGAGTATGAAGTTTAACACAGGATGGCATGGAGGACCAGGGCTCTCTCACAAAGTTGTTCACTACCTGGTAAATGCTGCCCCTCACCCCCTGTTTTCATAAGTAGATCAAACCTCTATGGCTAATGTAAACCATCTTTTTGACCTGGGACTCTATATTCTGGCTCATTAATAAACCACCAGTGGTGCACCTTTATATATACTCGTACATAATGTGTCGCCTGCAGGACATATCACAAGGTCATGCTTCATATTCTGAAGTTTGGAGTTCAGGTGAGATTCCTCCCTAAACCACTCAGACATGTCCCTTGTGCTCAACCCTGGTGTGACCAGCACCTTGAGTCTATGCTCAGTCAACCATACAATATAGACACCATGGAAAAACCTACATTCCAGGGTGAATTCTTGAGCTTTTCTCTTGGTTTAAAGAGGAAGGACGTGCATTCCAAATGATCTCTGGACCAGAAAGCCTGGAACACAGATCGTTTTAAACACAGCAGCTGGCTAGATGCTAGCCGCAGGAGTGCTGGTATTGAGACTGTCTGGCATATGAGGTTTTGAGGTTGAGATGAGATCTGGAGGTTTGGGGAACAAGTTTGAGAATAATAACACTTGGGACGTCCCTTTGGATGCAAGCTGTAGTTTGAATTAACTGCATTAGTCATTTTGCATTTTGCTTTCCCACAAAGACATATTTGCATACTTTGGAATGAAAACAACATATCTAATCTCATATCAAACTCGGTAAGCTGTTACCATATGTAATATGTATGCCTGGGTACATATCAGTGGCCACAGAACTTGCTGACTTTCCAAGGCACGTATAAGTTTCAGATGCATTAGAGCCCCGTCATGGAGGTTGGTGCCTCCTGACGGTGATGATAAGTGTACATATGAAGTGGGGGGAGGGGGTTGGGTTGCTAGTGGTCGTGAACTTCTTGAAGACCAGGCTGTGCTTTATTCATCATTTATTCCTGCCACTGCACACAATGTATGGGGAATAGCAGGAATGCTGTATTTTGTACTAAATAAACAGAATATTTCTTCTGAACTTTTGTTGGTTCCCCTTTAAAATGATTCAAGTCCTTGGGAAAACATGACAACTCTAATGGTATTGAGAGCCAGATACCATACAAGGCTATGCACCTGTGCATATGCAATAAATCTTGGTTGACTGGTTGACTAGTGTATACAATACTTCTATGGTTCTCCTAAAGATCAAGCAAAGGACTCAACAATCTTGCAAGGTCTCTTGCAGTCTAATAATTCTGCTTTTGTCTTTCTAGTCACAGATGAAAGATGATACCAACAGCTATAATATTGCCTGTTTCAACATGTGACCTTTAATAAATGATGCATGGCACATTATGCTTTCTACCTTAAGCACACGTGTAGATGGCCCTTTCATTAGGAACTGTGGCCACGATGCCATTTTGACACCATGGGTCAGGTGCTTCACCTCACAGGCTTGCTAGAACTTTGAACGAAAGTGCAGTCTAAGACCCAATTGCTTCAGGCTAGGTCTGTGGTTGCTACCGCTCAGAAAATACAGCCCCTCCCAGGGCTGCATTTTCTTGCATTAAACCTTAATGAGTGACGACAGGATCATTTAAGAAGTGAAAGGTCCATGGGATTTGGTAGTTAAGGGAGGCAGCATCAAATGCTTCTTTTTCTTGTGGAATCTGTGCCTGCTCGCAGAATACCAATACATTGAAGAAACTATTTTTTAAATCAGCAATCAATGACCCACAATCTCATCATCCAGAGGCTATCTTCCTCTGTTCACATTAAAGCATATTACCTTATAATTATTTACATATATAACACGTGTGAGTTTCATAGTTGGTATCCTGTGTGTCAAATTTTATATCTCGATCTTTCACTTTATCATATCCTACACATTTTTGCCAACATTTTGGGTGTTGTGAAGGATTTTCTCCGTCACAACTAGTCTTCTGGAAGACGTGCTTTGCTTGCATTTCTACACCGTCGTTCATTCCTCAACTCGTTTCTGAAGTCGTCCCCACTCCCGAGAAACTGGCAAGTCCTCTATGCTCTGTAGGACACGTTCAGTCCTTTACTTGAATTTTCCGATGACTCCCATCATCATAGCACATGAGATTCTGCCCTTGAATCCCTGAATAATAGCTAGTCTTTTCTTTTCCTAAATCTTTTTATGCTTGCTCCTTAATGTTGGTGGATCTCCAGGATTTCTTCTAGCTAATCTTTTTTCTACGTGACCTTGCTCGTGTTGCAGCCGACACTCTTTATCTTCCTTTTTTCTCCTTCTCCTGACACCAGGGTTTCCAAATGCCTGTGCTGCAGGTCATCCCCCCTGAATCCCCGTCAGACTAATATTTATTGAGTACTTGTCACGCATGGTTGTATTCCTTAGGAATTGGAAGGTAAGTAAGACATGACACCTGTCCGATTCTGTGGTCAAAAGATGCAATTTCACCATCATGCTGGATGTATGGCACTTACAACTCAAAAGGTACCAATCAGACTGCATTACTTCCAAATGCGAAACCGTATCACTCTCCTGTATTCCCTACCTGGATTAAGGAACTCTTCATGCAACCAGGCACCAAAGATCAAGCCCTCCGTAGACCCACTCTCTCCATCCCGGGGAGCTCCCAATTTCTCTTATGTCCATCTTTCTCTTCAACTTAACTCTCAGTATCTGATTATCTCTCTCCAGGATTGCTGCAATAAAATTCTAAATGCCCTATCTTCTTCCTGCTTTGCTACGAGTAATGTTTACTTCAAATTGCTAACTGAGTGAGCCTCGCTATAAAAATGGTCACTTACCCACTTTTAAAAACATGAACAAAAATAATGATGGCAAAATAATGGTAGCTTCCCATCACCCAATAAATGATTCACAACTGCCTATTGAGCTAAGTATGAAGTAAAATTAACTGTAAGTGAATGAGTTTTCTAACTATACCTTAGCACTAAGTGCGCTTTTTTTTTTTTAAGATTTTATTTATTTATTTGAGAGAGAGAGAATGAGAGACAGAGAGCAGGAGAGGGAGGAGGGTCAGAGGGAGAAGCAGACTCCCTGCTGAGCAGGGAGCCCGATGTGGGACTCGATCCTGGGACTCCAGGATCATGACCTGAGCCGAAGGCAGTCGCTTAACCAACTGAGCCACCCAGGCGCCCAACACTAAGTGGTTTTAATAAATATTTCTATCTTTGAGAATTCAAGTCATATAGCTGTATGTGAAAACATGCTATTAAATTCTCTTTAGTCAGGTTAACCACCCTAAGGGAGATATTGTTTGAAGTGGCAGGTTTGCATAGCGGCTAAGATTTTATACTGAACCGGAATGACAAGTCTGAATCGCAAGTTTGCCACTACCTAGCTAAATAACTTTATTTTAGTTATTTTTTTAAAGATTTTCTTTATTTAGGAGATTTATAAGAAAGAGAGAGAGAGCACGTGCACACATGAGTGGGGGCGGGGCAAAAGGAGAGGGAGAGAGAGAGAAAAGCAGAGGCCCTGGCAGGGTTCCATCTTACCACCCTGAGATAAGGACCTGAGCCGAAACCAAGAGTTGGAGGCTTAACCAATTGAGCCACCCAGGAGACCCTAATATAACTTTAAACAATTGATTTAACCTCTCTGTTCTTGAGTTTCCTCACTGCTAAGATAATGATGGTAGACATAAAACAACGACCTACACAATCAGATTTTTAGATTAATTAAGCAAGTTAATACATGAAGACAGCTTAGTTATGAGTCTTGCACATAATAGGGCACAATACATTTTGATTCCTCTTACACCCGGTGATCATTATGGAATTCATGAGTATGTATCAGGGAGCCTTGAAACTGCAGACAGGCTGGAAGAAAATACCAACATCTTCTTAGCAGACATATCTAAAGATACTTAGGATCCTTCTTGCTAATATTTAATATAGGTATAATTTATCTTTGAGAAATGCTACATTGCCTAACACTGTGTCATTAACTAATACTAAAAAAGGAGGTATGGTGCATTGTTAGGGGCATCGAGCTCTAAAGGGCTGAGTTCACACCCTTCTTTACCATTTTCCTTTTTTTTCTTTTTTTAAGATTTTATTTATTCATTCATTTATTTATTTATTTGAGAAAGAGAGAGTTAGAAAGGAAGACCGGGCCAGGGGAGGGGCAGAGGGAGAGAGTGAAGCTCAAGCTGACTCTGTGCTGAGTGCAGAGCCTGCTGCGGGCCTCGATCCCGTGACTCTGAGATCATGATCTGAGCTGAAACCAAGTGTCCAACTCTCAACTGACAGAGCCACCCAGGCGCCCTATTCTTTACCCTTTTCTATCTCTCGCCTGGTTACTTAGGCTCTCCCACCTCTGTGCTCTCATCTACAACAGAGAGAGAATATCCACCTCAAAAACTCCACACCCCGATTAAAGATAGTGAAAGCAAAGCCCATAATTCAAAGTCAGCACTAAATAAATGGCAGTTTCTATTTAGATAGAAGACAGTTTCTCTCATTGAGATCTGAAATTATAAAAAAAGACATCAGGCTCTACAAATAAATAATGTGGCCGTGTTTGGGAACATTTGAGATGATGTCTAAACTTAACTGTTACTCAAATCAGGAAAGAGCAAAAAGACAAGTGGTCACTTAAAACATAGCCTAGACTCACTTGTCTAAGATATTTTCAGGTGCTTATGATCTGGAGGCCTGATAGCCCTGGAGAGAAGGAGTTGAATTCTGCTGTTAGGGTTTTCCAATCTCATACCGCCTTTGAGGGCTGTTAAGCTTGGTCTGCTCACCTTACAGCCTTCAAATAGTGGGATCTCTCAGGCGAAGATCTGGGTAGTTCCAAGCCAGATCTCAGCATTCACAGGGGAATAAGAACTATTTGGAAAATGTAAAGAATTTGGCTTGATTTAAAGATTTTATTATTTATTTATTTATTCATTCATTTATTTATTTATTTATTTGACAGCGAGAGACTCAGCAAGACAGGGAACACAAGCAGGGGGAGTGGGAGAGGGAGAAGCAGGCTCCCCGCTGAGCAGGGAGCCCGAGGCGGGGCTCGATCCCAGGACTCTGAGCTGAGCCGAAGGCAGAGGCTTAACCAACTGAGCCACCCAGGCGCCCCAAGAATTTGGTTTGATTTAGTCCTGAATTTGGCATTTCAGATTTAAAAAGAGAGAGGTGAGCATCCTATCAGTGTGCGCAGGTGTTGACCATGTCCCTTTCTCCATTTATTTTGTTTTCTCCCTTCCAAAGAAAAACATTCTGGATGACCATATAGTTCATGTCAGTAGACTTCACCTGCCTTTGAGGGTCTGCTACAAAATAATAATCAGATGGCAACTACTGATGAAGCAAAATATGTCTCTGAAGGCTTCCTTTTCATGACACTGATGCCATCAGGAAGACTTTCACAAATCCGCTGACTTCTGTGAAATTAAGTGCAGAGTAACTTCAGACTCTGACATGACCCTGGTCATGAATAAAGGAAACCTTGGGAAAGACTGGGGGCATTTGGTAGCTGAAGTTGTCTAAAGTCACATGATGGCATATGATTTAAGTTTATATTGCTTTACTACTTGAAAGTATTAAGATCCTTCAGTGAAAAGATCCTCTTTATGATCTTAATTAAAAGTCCAAATACTGGGGACCTGGGTGGTTCAGTCGTTAAGCGTCTGCCTTCGGCTCAGGTATGATCCCAGCGTCCTGGGATCGAGCCCCACATCGGGCTCCCTGCTCAGCGGGGAGCCTGCTTCTCCCTCTCCCACTCCCCCTGCTTGTGTTCCCTCTTTCACTGTGTCTCTCTCTGTCAAATAAATAAATAAAATCTTAAAAAAAAAAAAGTCCAAATACTGAAATGTATAAATGAGCATAAGTCAATATGAAATGGAAAACCATACTTGCTAAGATTGGGATTCACCTGAGACCAGGCACGAGGTCTTTCATAGTATCTGCCAATAAATCTCCCTCGAGCATTGCTCCCTCCCTACAGGCCTGGCTGGGAGCTGCACTGTACCGCACCTCACCTGTAAACTGGGGGCGGGGATGGGGTGGGAGTGGGGGGCTGGGGTGGGGAAACTTTTCAGCCAATCAAATTCCAGTCAACTGTTTGTTCTCTCTCTACCTTCCCCTAACGCCATTGTGCATTTTTCTCCCCATCTACCAATCCCTTCTATAGTATTTAAAAATTGCATTTTACTTATAATGCTTTTCCAGATTTATTTATTTATTTTGGGGAGAGGCAGAGGGAGAGAATCTCCAGCAAACTCCCTGCTGAGCTCGGAACCCTCTGTGGGGGCGGATCCCAGGACCCAAGCCCAAACCAAGAGTCCAATGCTTGACTGACAGCCCCACCCTGGTGGCCCGATAGCATTACAGTTTCCGACTACATACGTGATGAAGTGAAGTAATTCACAGCTGTCTGGATTTCTCAAAGACAATTCTGGGTAATTTAGACGAAGATGGTTTGTTTTCACCAGTCCAGACTTGAAAAAAAAAAAAAATCTTACATGGATAATGCAGAATTCAAATAATAGTAACGACACCACGTAGGCTGAGCCGATAACCTTGGGTGGTTTAGAAGAAAAGCAGAGGTCACAGGCTCTGGGTGCAAGGCACTCCGGGAGCCTGCAGCCCCCCCCCCTCCCCAAGCCCACTGCACAGCGGGGCCAGCGGTTGCCTCGGCTTCCTTTTTCCAGCCTCTTGTCATTGAGTTAGTGCCTGGGTCTCAGCCCTCTAAATATGCTTCTTTCAATTTGGACCGCTCACGCTGATGGCCAAGGCCATTTTCACTGATTCTCCGGGCAACACTGACAGGCACATTCAGAAATGGAAGGTGGATCTTCAGAGGAAAGGCCCTCGGTCCACGCCCAGCGTTATCAGCCTTACACAAATTAAGTTCATGAAAGCTGGCATGCCACAGGCACTCATTATTTCATGCTAAGGTAGCACAAAGTCCTACTTTCCCGGAGCTTTTACTGCCATCAGCGTCCAAGCTAACGAATGCCACCACTATCTTATTTCAGGTACAATTACTGCATTTTGATAAAATACACTCGGGGTGCTTTCCCAGAAAAAGGCCGTGTCAGTAATTCAGCCTCATACTAATCAAAAGCAATTCTGGACAGAAAACATTCATTTTATGAATATAGAAATCTCCCCTATTATATTTGAGACAGAGTGTGGCCGGGGCATCCAGTGGAGCTGCAGGGCAAATCTTGAAAGTAATTTACTGGCCATAAAAGAAAGTCTTAATTAGAAAATAAGGTTAATTTAGATTACTACGGAGTGAATGATGATGGCAAATAAATGGGTTTTACTTTCATGTGCTTCATATTCTTTCCTTTCCTGGAATTAGGATTAAGAAACACGTCTCCTTTCCTGTGTATTTTCCAGTGGTTCTTGAAAGAATTATTGGGTACTTTTTATAACACTTAATTTATAACTGTCTTCAAATTGTAAGAATTTATACAGGCATATTTATACTAACATTTATTAGATATAAAAGAGGAAACAAATGCTCCAGAAGCTTTTTAGAGAGAAGCATTAAGGGATATCAGTACTAGTGTTCGCAATGAATGCTTCTGGATGTTTTACCATTTTATTTTGCTATCCTAAAGACAAATTTCAATTACTAAGGTAGGGCCAGGAACATAGCTTCCTTCCATCAGATGGAACATTGTCTTCCTTTTTCTTTTTTTCTTTTTTTTTTTCCCTGTATAATTTTTGGGAAGAACCAATAGGGAATAATAATTAGTTTGCGTTTATTCTCAAAATCTGAAAAGCATTTTTGTGCTTATATTTCCTGTAAGAAATCCTTACTACTTAATACTGTATTCAATTTGCTGGTCAATGTTATCAGCTAATTTCCAATTAGTAACTCAATTCATGTTCACGCTAATCCTAAAATGAATACTATTAGGACCATCATAGTCATACCCATTTCATAGATGAGAAGATCAGGCACAGAAAGGCTCACTACCTTGCCTATGGTCACCCAGCTAATGAGCAGTAGGGCTGAACTGGAACCTATGCAGTATAAGAACAAATTCATGTTTTAATCCTCATTCAATGCCGATTTTTTTTTTGTTTGGTGCTGACTCACTGTGATACAATAATATGTAACAACGGTAAGTTCCATGTCATCTTCTCCTTTTTAACAATAAAATAAGAGACTAAGAGAGGTTAAGTAATAAACTAGTTATTACAGAATCAAGTTAGGGTTTGTCTAAATTCTGTAGTTTTTCCCCATAGCACCATATTACAGCTAGTGCTTGTGGCTTGGTCAGCCACGCATGTATCATGATTACCGTACAATTATTTTGACTATCAGAAAAGTATTACTTAATATATTTTTATATGCACTTCTACACTCCTTTAATAGTAATAGGTTTTTAGAGGAGTTCCATTTCAAAATAAGGGGAAAAAAATCCTGAAATATAATTAAGAATAAGTCATTGGCATATTGGCACACTAAATGAATTTAGTGTTTCTACAATGGGCAAAAAACGCGTGAACCACAAGAGGAAGATTCTTGAGTTAGATTTTTATGTTGAGCCCTGTCACTATTAATTGGTATCAACTGGGAAAAAACCTAAAACCAAAAACTAAAACAAAACAGGGTGCCTGGGTGGCTCAGTTGGTTAAGCAACTGCCTTCGGCTCAGGTCATGATCCTGGAGTCCCGGGATCGAGTCCCACATCGGGCTCCCTGCTGAGCAGGGAGTCTGCTTCTCCCTCTGACCCTCTTCCCTCTCGTGCTCTCTATCTCTCATTCTCTCTCTCTCAAATAAAGAAATAAAAAAATCTAAAAAAAAAAAAAACTAAACAAAACAAAACCCAGAAGTTTCCTTTCAACCATATTGGTTGCCAAGATGAATAATGTTCTCACCAGAAATAAAACATTTTTTTTTCTAAGTGTTTTAACAAAACTATGTACAAACACACACAAGAAATTCATAAGCAGTTAAATGAGAAAAACAACTTGTCAAATAGTACAATTCTACTGTGTGTGTGTGTGTGTGTTTACAGATATGTGTAAAAAATGATATCTGGAAGATTGACTAGTAGTCATTATTTCCACTGATTAAGTTTATATCATATACCTTGGTAATTTATGCAATATTTGACCATTTTATGATGAAGGACACATTCTCTTTCTAACAAGAAAAATAACTATGTAATAAATAATTATATATATACACATTTTACCAATCCAACACTGTGAAGCACAGAAATAACCCTAAGCATTTTGTATAGGAGTTAATACAGGCATGTATGGTAGGAGAAATTAACATCGAGATTAACTAAAATTCAAGATAGATTTTTTCTTTTGCTATATTTTCCAAATCCATTTCTTTTTCTTTTTTTAAGATTTATTTATTTATTTTAGAGAAAGAGAGAGAGAGATAAGGAGCATGCGAGCAGGTAGAGGGATAGAGGCGGAGGGGGCAAAGCAGCAGAGGAAGAGGGAGAGGGAGAGAATCTCAAGCAGACTCCCTGCTGAATATGGAGCCCGATGTAGGGCTCGATCTCATGACCCTGAGATCATGACTTGAGCTGAAACCAAGGGTCGGATGCTCAACCCACTGAGCCACCTAAGCACCCCCAAATCTATTTCTTCAGAGCACTACATGGTTTGTTAAAATTGTGGATAACTTTGGTTGCTGTTGTTGGGTAAGTAATATTCAACAGAACAAAGAAGAAAATCACCATACTAAAGAAGTAGTGGGTAGTACATTACAAAACTAATAAGATTAGAAGAAAAATAAAATCAAGAGAACTGTATAAAGATTTGCAGGAATTTCATTTTTGTTTGCATAAATAGAAAGCAATTCCACACTCATTTTATATTATAACATGAAAAAAATCAGCTGACGTATAACTTCACCATATTTAGGAATCATAACAATGAGACTTGAAGACATATTATTCTAACGAGAATTAAACTATTATAAATATGAAGTATTTGACTAATTACAATAGCAAGCTTGTGTTGATATTTTCCTGTTTAGTTTATGGCACAAAGTTACCTTTATATATTGAACATCCACATCTATAATCCAGTTGTTTCTCCTTCCTTATGGCTTATGCAAGGAGTGTGAGAGCCCAACCAAATGAGTACTGAGTTCATCACTGCATCAGTCAGGGTTCTTTTTTTTTTTTTTAAGATTTTATTATTTATCTGACAGAGAGACAGGAGAGAGGGAACACAAGTAGAGGGAGTGGGAGAGGGAGAAGCAGGCCTCCCGCCGAGCAGGGAGCCCGATGCGGGGCTTGATCCCAGGACCCTGGGATCATGACCCGAGCCGAAGGCAGCCGCTTAACCGACTGAGCCACCCAGGCACCCCCAGTCAGGGGTTCTTAAAGGCATCAGAGCCCTGAGAAGTGTTGTGGGAAAAGAATAACAAGGATTAGACCCTACACAATAGTTGGGAGACATGGAACAGTTAGGACCTGGAATGTAGGTAAGATCAGAGCAGGAGTCCTCTGTAGTCATCAGAGAATCCAATTATGCCCCAAACTGGGACCAAGAAGGAAAGCAACCTCAAGGGCTACATCTGGGAAGCTGACACATCTGTGTGATCAAGACTCTGGGTCTAGAACCAAGTATATGATCGTGGAGTTGGGATCACTACTGCCCAAAAGGGTCAGTAGACAGGAGGAAGAGCCATACCTAGACCAGAGAAGAAAAAGAAGATGTTGGAACCCATCAGACATTTCTGTGTTCCCTGACATCTGACTACAACAACCTCTAGGAAGCAGTGATGATTACTTGACTGCCTCCTTCCAATTTCATGTTGTTCCTCTTTTGAGCAACTTTTACTTGGAACCATGCATGCCTAGCCTAACTAAATCCATGCCATATGAACCACCACAGTCTGACAGTACAGTTATATTGATAGCTGCTAATGAATCACACCTTCTAGTTCCAACTCCTCTTTACCAGCACACCCAACAGTGATTCTAGCATGCTCATGTGATTCTCTTGGGACAATGGGCCATTAGCAAGCCTGATGCCTGCAGAGGCTTGATGAGTGTTCACTCCCTGGAACACGCATTCTTGGAACCCGGCTGCCATGTAAGGATCCCAGGATACTGTCCCTGAAATTTAAGGACCATGTGGTAATAAAGGCCTTGATTCCACAGAGAAAGAGATCCAGCCTTCACAGTGTCCCAGCTGAACTTGGATCTGAGAAAATCCACGCAATGGAAACAATAACCACACTTAGGAGTCTGGGCAGGACTGACAGAAGACTCACCCAGATAGCCCAGAGTCGAAAGAAAAAGTCCTTAAATTGTCATTTGTTGTGAAATAAGAGGCAACTGAATAGATTACTGAACTAAGGTGAATTCTTCCATTGCTGATAAAAAAATAGAATAAATATTAATTTTATCCCTGTCACAATAAGAAACTTTTTAAAAAGGCACAGAACTCAATTTACTAAAAAGGACTCTTTAACTGAACCTTAGCTGTGCAGTTCAAATTATTGAATGGGTGACACTTCAATGACTTTTCAACACAACGTGTGCCAAATCCTCTATTAAGACCCAGCGTCACCATAATGGGAATGATGAACAGTTCTTGAGTATTTACTATGTGCCAGGTTCTGCATAAAGTGTTTTACTTAGTGAATTCTCACAACTTCACATTTCAAGGATGGTAAATATCCCTTAGTAAAAACGGAAGCAGAAATGTGAAGGAACTCACCCTAAGACATAGCTGGATTGACAGAGTAGTGGACCATAGTGGAGTCTGCAATCTTCACCCCCATACTGGAACACTTCCAACCATGCATGTCCTTGGGTGTAGGGGACATCTCAGCTCTGGATCAATGCAGAAGCACAGGTGTTGAAGTCCTTTTACTTGCCAGTGGCACAGCATGTTGACAGGGGCATGAAAAGGCTTATTCTGACCCCACCAGTACCTCTGGAAGTTCTTTCAAGGAACCAGAAGGAGTTAGTATAGGGAGGCCATCACAGGACTCTGTGTCATCTCTTCTTAGATGATGACAGGCTGCTTGGGCAGAGAGATGGGGGTCTGCTCCAGTTCTATCAAACTTGTGAACATGTAAAAGTACAGAACAATCTGAAATGCTCCCAGGTCTCATTTATTTGGTTTGTACCTTGAAGTTCGTTGTTCTTCTCCTAATGAACTTTGCCATTGATACCATCAGTGTTCCAGGAGTTAGAATGCTCTATCTTGGGTTCAAATGTGACAATAAGGAAAATAGAAATTAAGTAGTATCCTGCCTTTGTTCTCTAGAAAGCTAAACCCTTTGTCGGAGAAGCCTCGATACGTGAAAGAACATCTGTGGCTGAGAACTGGATTCTGAGCCTCCCATGGAGGCCTGACAGATTCTGTTGGGTTAAAAAGGAAAGAAATGGATGGAGATGAAGAAAACATATAAGTTCTTTGCTTCAAATAGATGACCCATTCTCTGATACCAGGTGGAGCTTTGGGTGAGGGGCTGGGGATGTGGAAGAAAGTCTCAAAAATGGAAAAGAGTTCATAGGAAATCCATGTAAAACGTGTCTTAGACCTCCTCAGAGAGCATCACAGCCTGTTATAATTACAAAACAGGGGAATAAACCTTACATATCATATTAAAGCACCTGCTGATTACAAGCAAACTGAAAGCAGGAACAGGTCAACAGAGCCCAGCATGGAGTGTTTCAGGAGGAACTGGTTAACATGAGGGATTCTTCAGCAAGTGTCTTCTTAGGCCAACGCTCAAGACCAAATGGCAGACCCACCTCATGAGTCTGTTTGAATGGGAACTCAACATGCAAACAGAGCTTATTTAAATAGAAATAAAGAAGTGTTATTTCTCTATTTCCTTAATGCTTTAGTTGTAGACATCACATCGTTTCTTATCTCCTACAGTCAGTGTACAGTTATGTACCCCACTCTACAAGGCAGTGAGTAGTTGAACAGATGGTGTAAGGTTAGCCTGTAAGAACAGAGGGCTGGATTATTTTCCTCAGGAGGGATTTAGTGATGTGAGAGAAAAGCAGAGAAGAAGCAATCAGAGAGGAAAAAAAAAAAATTGTCTATCCATCTATCATCATAGGAAAATATGGTGTCAGGAAAACCAACAGAAGTCAAAAGCTTAAAGAGATTGGAATTTGAAGAATGGGACTTATCCAATAATGTTAAATAAAGGAAAGTTTTAAATGGTTTAAGAAGAGACAATGTTTGGGCGCCTGGGTGGTTCAGTTGGTTGAGCGACTGCCTTCGGCTCAGGTCATGATCCTGGAGTCCTGGGATGGAGTCCTGCATCGGGCTCCCTGCTCGGCAGGGAGTCTGCTTCTCCCTCTGACCCTCCCCCCTCTCATGTGCTCTCTCTCTCTCTCTCTCATTCTCTCTCTCAAATAAATAAATAAAATCTTAAAAAAAAAAGAGACAATGTTTAAAAGGTTGATTAAAAATATTAAAAAGCTATAAGGTATGAAAAAAGTCTAGGCTATCTGGTTATTCAGTGTTTCAGTCCCTTCAGGCTGCTATAACAAAATACCACAGCCTGAGTGGCTTACAAAAAACAGAACTGTATTCCTCACAGTTCTGGAAGCTGGAGGTCCCAGAATAGGACAGCTTGGCTGGATGAGGACCCTGCACTGGGTTGACTTCTTGTGCCCTCACAGGTGGGAAGGTGAGGGAGTTCTGTGGGGGCCTCTTTCATAAAAGCACTAATCCCACTCATAAAAGCTCTACCCTCATGACCTAATCACCCCCAAAGGCTCCACCTCCTAATCTCATCACCTTGGGGGCAAGGATCCTACCATATGGATTTTGGAGGGATATAAACTTCAAGTCAATAACACTGAGATATCTGAATTCACAGTATGATAAACAGGATAGATTTGGCAAGCTGTTGCAAAAAGGAATATGAGCTAAGGGAATGGTCACAATGAATATAAAAACACATGTTTAAGGGTTTGACTATTAGAGACTTGGCAAAATAGGATAGCCATTTGAAAGGGAGCATATCAATGGATTTTTAAATGGAAGAGTTAGAAGGAAGAATGCATGAGGAGATTGGCACAGAAAATACTGGACAAAGAATACATTAAGTATGGGAATCATATACTTCTGGAAGCAAAAAGGGATGGGATTACTTGAAAGATGAGAAGAGACATCTCTTCTTCAGAACTCTTGCAGAAGTATGCAAAAGGGTGTGGAAATAAGTTACATAAAAGGAAAAGGTGGTGGGAAATTGGTAAACCAAACACCAGCTGTTCTTAAATTCATAATAAAAAGACAGAAGCAAGAATACAGATCAATCTGTGGTGGCAAGTAACCATGATTGCTAGTAAGAGGAATGTA
Source organism: Mirounga leonina (assembly GCF_011800145.1). NCBI lineage: Eukaryota > Metazoa > Chordata > Mammalia > Carnivora > Phocidae > Mirounga > Mirounga leonina. The sequence goes on along the minus strand of NW_023270316.1, from coordinate 6,817,504 downwards.
CTTAGAATAACTTTCACGCAAAATGGGGAAGAATGTGGGCAGGTTTAATGCCTGCCATATAGCAAAAAATAAATTAATATTTACTGAATAAAAAAACTACAAATGAAAATGATTGCCAAACATGACTTTTTTTTTTTTTTTTAAGTCCAAACCTCCTGTGACTATGGCTCATTGTTTATGGGAAAATCTTCAGTATCTGGCTCAGTGTTGCTTGATTACAAGTTGCAAGTTCTTTATCCACAAAATAGACATAAAAGCCCACATTTCCCAGGGTTGTTATGGGAGTTAATTAATGTTTATAATACCCTCTAGGATATAGAATCTAAAATCTGCTATTCACATATGAACTCCAAATACTCTGAAAAACCTACTGAAAGCCCACTTGCCCACAGTAAATGACAGCAATGATCTAACAGACGGAGAAATTTAAATCCACTTCTATATACTCCTACCTTATAAATTTGTATTTCTTAACCATAAAATTTAAGGTATTGACAGATAATAATATAACCAAATACTATGAAGACGGGTCTCCAGAACCAATGAAACTGGCAGGTTGACTCACTCAGGGCAAGTGAATGTTGGAACGTTTCATAATGCCAAAAACAGATGTGCCATGGGACTACTTAAAAAGCAACTTATGTTCATGAAAAAAATGATTGTCACTTAGGAAATAACTTCTTCTTCTTCTTCTTCTTCTTCTTCTTCTTCTTCTTCTTCTTCT
>NW_023270316.1:6685414-6816770 GCF_011800145.1 Mirounga leonina | reverse complement strand
CTTCTTCTTCTTCTTCTTCTTCTTCTTCTTCTTCTTCTTCTTCTTCTTCTTCTTCTACTGTGAATCTAAGGGGATTAATCCATAAAGGTAAAAAAAAATAACATACTTGTCATGCTATAACTACCTCTTTAGGCATAATAAGTTTTGTGTTGTTAAATCCACCAAGAGCAAAGTTCTCCTTCAATCCTGCTTCTGGAGAGAAGGCATGTAAGCTTTGGCTGCTTTGAAAATCAAATTCTTCTAAACAAAACCATGATTTACAGTAACTGGTTATGATTCATTTTGTCAGTCCCATAAAACTGTTGTCAACCCTTGCTGGAGTCATCCTTTGTGAATGGGGGGAAACTACTTAAAATGCCTGCAATATTCCGAGAAACTTCAAATGCAGAGAGGGGGATTCGGAGAGCATCTCAGGCACTGGGGAAGTAGGAGTGACCCCCTGCCTCCATAACTGTGTGACCACAAAGAAGGGAAAAACCATCCAGGTAAGATTACTGCAGAATCTTGCACTTAAATGTAGGCTATCTTAATCACTATTTCAAGAGATTAAGGATTGCTTCCCCAATTCTCAGATCTTTGTGGAATTGAAGCCAGAAATCTAAATGAAAATACAGCTTTTGCCTCTTTCTAACCTTTGAGTTTGGATGATCTGTTACTTGCAGCTTCAGTTTGCTCCTCTAGACAGCGAGCTGGTATTTGCATCTCCAGGAGGTGAAGAGTGCTTTCAGTGGGAGAACCTGTGAAACCCGCACAATTGTGAAAGTGCTCAGCGTCTGTTTAGCTGTGACAGTTTGAAGGAAATGGTGACTGGTGGCCAGTTACAATTCAAAGCATTTTAGAAACCAGGTAGGTAGAAATAAATACATACCAAAGTTTTGTACCCAATACAAAAGTAGGTATACAACCATGGGCCAGTAAGTTTTCACCAACTTATAAAAAAGTATTGACAGGTATAGCTTTGGAGTCATCAGTCTTATAGAATAAGAAGCAGCTGAACACAGTGACGATAAACATCTTTTCTTGAATCCGTTAGAGACCTGAAGTCCCGGGACAAACCTCACCCTGAAATCTGATTGGTGAGGTCAGCTTACCTGAATAGAGGCTGCTGGAGACACAACCTGGACGGAAGACCTGAATGGCAGGGCTGATGAACTATGGAAGCCGAGATTATTGTTTTAAAAACTCAAATGATATAAGGGAAAAAAAATAGATTATCTTAGCAAAGTTTGAGACTTTCTAATGACTGAGTGCTAAGCGAGGACTAAATGCTTTTATGGGTTTGCAGCAAGAATCCTGCCAGGCTCTTTGAGTGAAGAACGGAGAAAAATCTCCTTTTGGCTCTGATGGGGGAGGGGAAAGTAGCCCTTATGAAATAGGCTCATAGAGTTTTCCAAAACTATGGTCCAAGTGCAGGAAAAGAATTTACCTGGGGGGCAGGGGAGAGGGGGGAGGTCAGTGACCTCACTGCAGGCCCTCTTTCCTTCCTGTCTCACCTATGGGAAGGGTGGGAAGGCTGAACACAGCACTTTGAAGGTCAGGTGTCAGGAACACAAGCCCATGAACAGACTGAGATTCAATAATGGGTTTATAGAACAATTCCCTCTGCACATTTTACCACCACACCAGGAGTGTATCTGAAGCTAGAAGCAGTGTGAGACACAGATGCTCTCTGGCCAGGAGGACATAGGGGAGCCCAAAGTCAACACGGGAGGCAGAAACAAGGCCATCAGAGGGATCTAAAACTGGCACCTACAGCTCCAGCACAGAGCCTATGACACGCCTCACAGTATAATGGTTTAAGAAATCAAGTATGGCTGAAAAATGCAGTCCTAAATTTGCTACTGGCAAAATAGAGGGCGGTCTGAATCATAGCAATGTTGTTTGAACTCTATGAGAGTGATTTCAAAAAAGCTAAGCAGGGCTGTGATACAATCACATTCTCCTTTTAGAATATGCCTGGAGCAGCTCTTTAGGAAATGCATTGGTAGCTGTTAAGACTGACGAGCTGGGTGACCAGTGAGAGAAGACAAAAGCCTCGACCGGGCCAGGGGTGAGCAGGGTGGGGTGGACAGAAGCACCTAGTAAAGAAGTCTGCGATGAGGTCAGTGTAGTCGGGAATACTGGCATCACTTGGAGGGGTTCTGGTTTGGGCTACCATGTGCATGATGTCACCAGTGTGCGGAGAAGGAAGTTTAAAAAGAAAAACTGATTTGGAAGAAAAGATGATGGTTTCAATTCCAGATCCAGTGAGTTCCGGTAACCTCCCAAATAATCCCATAGAGATGCCCGGGGGCCACTGGATGCATACTTCCAGAATTCTGAATTTTCAGTGATAGCAATATGGAACATCAGTGATGATAAAACCATGCAAGATGATGACATAGCTCAAGAAAATTGTGTAGAACTGTATACTGACATTTAATTGTTGGACATGGGAAGTCAAAAGAGAATTTAGGAACACTGCCCTACACAGAAAGCAAATAAGCAAATGTGATGACAGGGATGCTTGGAAAACAGAATTTTATGTATGGAACGTCAAGGATTATAAAGACTCAAATGACATCACGGGGAAAAAATAGGTTATCTTAGCAAAGTTTGAGAGTATTTCACTACCAACTTCCTATTTTTGCTAAAAATATAATGAAAACTCAAATGACTTCTTCCATCGTTTCACTAATACTCTGTCTTTCTAGAATACTTGGCAATTTCACAAGCCAGTGAATGCCAAAAATGCAATGCTGACACACTCCATTCTTGGATATGTTCCCTTCTTCAGCGACAATACAAATTTTTCCATCAATACGCTTTGATTCAATATTCAGAAGTTCATCTACAAAGATGCAAGAGATCATTTTAATTGAGAAACTAGGGTAGAGCCGTCAAAAATACAAAAAAAAAATAACACTTAGAAGAAAGCCAGTTAGATTTTGTTAGTGTTCGAGTGATGGATAGAGAGAGACTGCATGCTGAGACAGATGGCCGAGGATGAGCACACATTGCACCTGCTCTTGTACAATGTGACTTTGACACTCCTCCGTGCCCCACTCCCCTTGAATCCAGGAGGGCCTGCCGACTGCTTGTAACCAGTACAACACAGCAGAAGTGGCTCTGTGTGATGCACGGGGCTAGGTTACACAAAGCAATGCAGCTTTCGCCTAGTTCCCTGGACCACTGGTTCTTAGAGCTCCAAGCAAGAAATCACAGGATTCCCTGAGGCCACCATGCTGTAAGGAAGCCAAGCTGCCTGAGGAGGCAACATGAAGGAGTTTTGTTCAATCATCCTAGTCTTCAGTGCGTCCCGGCTCTGACAAAGGACATGCGAGTGAACAAGCTTCTGGGAGATTCCCAAACCCCAAATTCCCAGCCGTGTGGTGTTCTAGATGAGCCTCAGGTGTGAAGGAGGGACAAGCCATCCCCACTGTCACTTCCTAATTCCTCACCCTCAGGATCTGTAAGGATGCCAGTTGTTCATTTCATTGCCTCTCAGTTACAAATAGACTCTTTTTACCTGCTCTCTGGTAATGGGGACAGGTTCTTTCCATGATCATCGATTAGTTGCTCAATTTGGCTTAAGTCCTACACGTCTGTGCACTAAAAATCCCTTCCTCACTGAACCCTCCAGGACCCCCGTTCTGATATTCCAAGGAACCTTGTTCGTAGCTGTATGCTAATACTGATCTCCCTGCGTTTTAAGTTTATTTTTCCTTCTGATTGCCTAGATATAAATCAAGGATTTATTTATCTATTTATTTTTAAAGATTTTATTTATTTATTTGAGAGAGAGAGAATGAGAGAGAGAGAGAGCACGAGATGGGGGAGGGCCAGAGGGAGAAGCAGACTCCCCGCTGAGCAAGGAGGCCCACGCGGGACTGGATCCTGGGACTCCAGGAGTGTGACCTGAGCTGAAGGCAGTTGCCCAATCCAACTGAGCCACCCAGGCGCCCCTAAATCAAGGAGGATTAACACAGCATCTGACACCTAGCTCAATACATTTTGTTGGAAGAAGAATGAATGAAGTCCAAAGAATGAAAGAACTTTTATTTATTTCACATTGCGAGGGCTGCACACCAAAACCAATGAGCCCTAAGGACAATTCTGGTCAAAGGAGGACATAGGATTGCCACTATGTTATCAGATTGTGATTCATATATTGACTACAATGCATGCATTGACACACACGGAATGTGAAAATAAAGTTCTCACCATCTACATATGGAGTAGCTGTTTTGTTTATATGTGTCTTATGTTGGAGTTAGTAAGCAAATTCAACTTCAGATCATACTTTTTTTAATCGAAATAAGAAAGTATAAAAACCAGGACATCCTGATATATGCAGTTCTCTAAAAACTATTCAACACATGTTATAGGAGTGACCCCTTCCATGTGAACCATAAATTGAAAAAATTTAAAGCAGAAGTTCTTTGTTTAATTGATATAAAAACATGGCTTAGGAGAACTTATTGGGAGATATTAAAAATATAAAGTCTCAGTATTTTAGAGCAAAAATATTAGACATCAAGTGCCTTTCTTTTCTTCTTTTCTTTTCTTTTCTCTTTTCTTTTCTTTTCTTTTCTTTTCTTTTCTTTTCTTTTCTTTTCTTTTCTTTCTTTTCTTTTCTTTGTGTTATTGCTCTGTCCTATGCAAGATGGCCAGGTGAAATGGAAAGATAACGTGCTTATTTTTAAGTCGTAAAAACCAGATTAGACCCCTGATTCTCCAACAGAGCAGTAATGTGGTACCAGAAATCCAATTTAACCATTCCAGCTTTTTTGTTGCCTCATGTGACAGCCGGTGTCGTAACACTGCTTGAAGGGGGCTGTTTTGAGATGGAAGGGGACGCCACAGGTCATGGGTTCAGTGCCTGGGGTTGTGGAGACACTCCTGAAACCAAAGAATCAGTACCAGCCTGAGGGGTAACGAGGTGTGTAGATGTTGAAGCAGACATCTCCTATCCGAGTACTAACCAGGCCTGACCCCGCTAGCTTCTGAGATCAATGACATCTGCCGTAGACTAGAGCAGACTTCTAATGCCACTGGGAAAACGAATGACGAGATTTACCCTGCTCACCCCATACGTTTGATTAAAATAATGATTAAATAACTACTGTATATTGTAAAGCTTAAGAATAGAAGCTGGTCTGCTCTACTGAACACAATTTTATTATACACAGTAATACTATTTCACAATAAAAGGACACTTAGGCTCAGAGGCTTAAGTTGAATTTTCCCCCTAAATAAATACTATACATATAATTAAAACAGTATTAACGATCACACAAATAATTCTAGTGTGAAAGGGCGTATTTATGAGGCACCACCTAAATCACTCTGAGTTCTTCACAAAGGTTTTATAGTCACAACCTTGGCTTCTGCTCACCACTTTGTGTGGCTGATAGCAGATTCATCCTCTGTCCAGAAGTCATTTCTTAATTTCAGCATAATCTGCCATCTCGAAGGGCTAGGAATGAGGAACAATTTCCAAACCCAGCAAACCCTGGCAACTGCACATTTACCAGTTCTTTTTCCAGATTACCTCTCTCCTCCAACATTTGTCAAAGGCCGTGAGATGAAGCCAAGTGGTTCTCAGATCACTGTCCTGCCTGAAAATCTCTTCTCTAGATCCTAAGCTTCATTAAGAATTTTTTTAAAATTTTTTTATGTTACTCAAGGCAGTGGTGTTGCAAAACTTTCTGCTACTATATAACAAGGGTTTCCTTTTCACTAGCTTTTAATATCATTTTCTGATTTTCCTTCACGTGGGTCCCAAAAACCTCCTTGAGACCCACCAGGTTTCAGCTCACACCATCTCCAAGATTCCCGCATGAACAGTGTCCCTAATACCCTCCTTGTTTCTGTCCACTGCCCTGTCCCCGAGCTAATGGCCCCATGCTTGGCTTCTTACTGCAGGATCTTCCTTCTTAGTTCCAAAGTATGTTTCAATTCACCTTAAACCAGTGGCTTTGAACATCAACGATCATTTTATAGCTCACTAATCTGCTATGTGGGCCAGACTTGGAGAAGCTACCTTGTCTCTGTCCCATGAGGAACCAGCAAGAGAAGCTGGAAGGCTGGAGATGGCTTGACCTGAGGGACTGAAATCATCCAAGTTGCTCGTGCATGCCTGAAAATTGACTCTGGATGTGGGCTGGGACTTCAGACGGGGCTAGGTATTAGTCAGTACACCCTGCTATAACAAAATACCACGGACTGTTTCACCTAAACAATGCACACTTATTTCTTACAGTTCTGCATGCTGGGAAGTTCAAGATCAAGGTTCCAGCAGATTTGGCTCCTGGTGTGAGTCCTCTTCCTGGCTTGCAGATAGCTGCTTTCTCTCTGTGCCCCCTCTTCCAACAAATGCCCTAATCTCACCATGGGGGTCCCTCCTCATGACCCCATCTAAATCTAATTAACGTCCAAAGTCCCACCTCCAAATACCATCATATTGAAGATTAGGGCTTCAACATATGGATTTGGGAAGATACAATCATTCAGTCCACAACAGGCTGTCAGCCAGAACACTCAGGTATAGTCTCTCTCCTTGATGCTGTTTGGTTTTCTCCCAGCATGATGACGGGGTTCTAAAAATGAGCACCTCAAGAAAACACAGTGGAAGGGCATGACCTCGCTCTGCTCTGACTGGTTCTGCATCACCTTCACCAAGCTCTCTCATTTGGGGCACCCTAAATGCCACTCAGGTTCAGAGGGATGGAATTCACTCACTCAAAGACAGCAGGGCAACACCACAGGGTAAGAAGAACATGTGGAATGGGGCCTAGTGTGGTGCCCACTTTGGAAAGTATAATCTACCACAGTTGTCGAGGTCCCCTTTACGTATAGTGAGAAATGATGAACCCCAACACAGCCTAAGAATTTCTAAGAAAAAACTCCCTCCTACAAATATAAAAACACCTTATCCTTATTGAAGAGCTTTAATTTATCTTGAAAAATAAATAAATATAGAAAGAAAAAAATCAAGGAAGTGGCAACACGTGTCTTATAGGATTTCAGAATTGCTAGAGGCCACTGTGTGCCTCCTATTCTCCCCCTTCCAGGACCGGAGTGTTGAAAGTCCTTATTCAGTGCCTGGGTCGCCATTGAATACTAGGTGTGTAGTTGGGGAGCTGGGTAGGGAACTTGTCTCTGTAGTTCACAGGTCTCAGGAATAGCAGTATGGAGGAACTGTACCTGAGGAGCATCCTCCGCACCTGGAGAGGACCTAGATGGTGCAACGGGAGAGTTCACAGTGGTATCAGGAGGGCATGAGCCTGCGGGTTCTTGGGGGAGGGTTCAAACATATTTTGCACATGAGAAGAAAATGGATAGTTGTAGTCCTAGGACAGGCTGTGACCAATTGCATTTTCCAAAGAGGTCCTCCACAAGATTTCCCACCTCACATGCTTTTCTTAACATGCTCATTGGCATTACTCCCATCAAGTGGTGGGTTCACTGTCCCTTCCCCTTGAACCTGGGTGGAACGCTGTGTGTAGAGCAGAAGGGATACTAGCAGTTTCCAAGGCTGGGTCATAGGAAAGTCATACTCATCCCCTTTATCTCTTTGGTATACTCACTTGGGAAGCTGACAAATGTGCTGTCAGGAAGCCAAGTAGTCACATGATAAGAACATGCGCACGTGTCCCAGCCGACAGCCCCAGCTGAAATCCCAGCTGATTATCCAGCCCCCACTGTCAGGCCAAGTGATCTGTACATTGATTCTAGTCCCAGCTGTCAAATAACTCCGGCCCTCGGGCTGGCGCAGCTGATGCTGAGCGGTCTACATGGAGCACTGACCACACTGCAGAATTGCTGGCAAACTAATCATTGTCGCTTTCATACTCTTGAGCTCTGCGGTGCCCGGTTCTGCCGCACTACACAGCTAGAACAAATACCAAGGGGCTTCCTCGCATCCTCCCCGCTGACCTGAAACTCTCGAATTCCTATTGACATTATTATCTGGTATATTTTGATTAAGTAAACTATTGTTTCACAGTCTCCGGTAGCAGGATTGCCAACTTCAAACCAAAAGCAATTAATTTAAGTAAAAATAAGAATGGCGTGTCGGGGGGAGGGTATGCTTGAGTCCATTGGTTCATTCTATCTAATCTCAAAACCTTATTTTATCACAACTGACTCCAAAAACACACACACCTGCACAACATGATCCTCAAGCATAGACCGTCAACTCGGATTTGTGCTATCGGGCTTATTATACAATCGTATTACCAGTGCCATTTGGAAATGCTGATGTTAGAGGTAAGGCCTTCCTTTGCCATGTATAATCTTTACTTCCATTCAAAATCTAGCCTAGAAGACTTTGTATGGTTAGTTTTACATCAGTTTTCCCTGAGGGAATTAATGTCAAAACATCTATTTAAAAATAAATGGTAGAAACACAAAGTATAAGTAGTATAATCTACTTTAAAAGAAATATATATAGTGCTCACTTCGGCAGCACATATACTAAAAGAAATATATATATATATGTATATATATATATATACACATACACAATATACATAATATAATGTATTATTTCATACACACACACACACACACACACACACACACACACATATATATATATATGTCATGTTCTTATTCTGGCTGTCAAATTTTGTTTCTTTTTTTCCCCTTTCTCTTCATCTATTCTTTCAGCTCCCAAGCATTTCCAAAAATTGTTGCATTTCAGATCATACCTCCAGCTGCATACTTTTCTGCTTTACTAATCTACAGACATCACTTACTTGATAACACTTCACACAGCTGTCTACCCCAGGCTTAAATGACTTTCTGATTTCTGAACAAGAAGTAGCTACACAAATAATGGCTCTGGGCCAAGGTCTTTGGCAGCATGGTTTTATCCACCAGGCCTGGCGCAGAGCAAACTTAAGAAAAATGGCTTTTTAATTTCTATTAAGTGTCTACATTTTTATCCTATCAAGTGACAAAGAATACAATTAAAGACTTGCTATATGGCATGTCACACACATATCTTAGTTTGTTTTTTTTTTTTTTTAATCTCATTTCACTTCCCTTGGGGGTTTATCACAGAGGCAAGCTTTTCTTTCTTTTTTTCTTCTTTTCTTTTTTTTTTTCCTTTTTCTTTCCCTCTCACCCCAGAATTTTGGCAACATTTTCTCCTCCTTTTTGTTACAATCAAAATACACCTAGTCCTTCAGGAGGCTTTTAATTGTTATCAGCTCAAAAAAGCTATCAGAAACCCGGAGCTAATGCCCCCCCATATGGTGAGTCTCAACTGTGTTAGCCCTTTTAACACAGCCTAGGCCTCCTGTCTAGTACATCTTGTAAGGGAAGTTATTAACTGAAAAACTAACGGGCTGAACAATTAAAATGTCATTAATTAAAATGTGCATTCAAAAAGCCAATGATAATGATAAATAATAAAAAAAATAGCAGCAACACAAAAATTGATAAGAATCAAAGACCCTAATGGAGCTGGAATCACAGAAGATGTGACTAGTCACCATTTTGTTCACCATTAAGCAAACAACTCAATAAACAAGAACTGAAGCCTTTCTACCAAACATGCTGGCAAAATATAACAGCCAATAAATGTTTTAGGAAAAAAAAAACACCTTATTAGTGAAAAAAGATAGAAGGAGTACAAAGATATCTTTTATAGGCATCTTTCTGCCTTGGGAAGAGAAAAGGTGGTGCTTATTCAGAATCTGTTACCCTTTTGTCAGCTTGTGATGATTTGGCAACATTTGACTCTGAACATGCAAAATGGATTTCATGTGAAGGATACAAGATGACTCCAGGTTAGATCAGAGACAAAAATGGACCATTAGGGGAGGTAGATAGTTAATTCCTAGCCTGCTCCATTAAGTTTTGCCAAATCTTACCACGGCAATAATACGTCAGGTTTCTTTAATTCTCATTTTACCAGGTTCATTATAAACTATACTAATAAATATTCTGGAAAGTGCATTTAAAGGTAAAAGGAATAATGGCAAACACTTCTGATAACCTCTTATACCACAAACCTTTTTATTAACTTTCTTTTAATTTAAATAAAACCTAGAAAAAGAATTCATTGGAACTTTGCAAATGAACTTGAAAAAAGTATTATTTTTTTTCTAAAATGATTAGGCTGAATCTCAAAGTGCAGTTTAAAATCAGTACATTGCATTCTCAATAATATCTTAAATATGGGGCAATTATAGTTCTCTCCTAAATCTCCTGACTTCTCGCAATGGGAATATTAAGCAAAATTGTAGATAGGTCTCAAAATTGGATTGCACTTTATCCTGCTCTCTAGACCAAAACCAAGATGAGCTGAGCTTGCCAATCACAGTCTCCTCTGCATATGAGATTATTTTATCAAAATAAGGGAAGAAAAGGAAACAATATATCTTTTCAAGGACTAGAAACCATGCAAATAGCTTTCAACTGCCCCTTTATGATGGAAATGCAAAGGAAGGGAGCCCTGTGGGAGGGGCTCTGGTGATGCTGTATTATTCCCATTCAGGGGCGATCTTTCCAACCGGACTCCGTCCGTCTGTGTGTGACAGGGACATGGCTGTCTCACAGCCCTTTCCTTTCACAAGGGCTTGGTGAGTATCACTTTCCTCTGTTGGCATCCTTCTTTGAAATTGCAAGCAACTTTAGTGTAAAACGTACCCAAATCTGGTCCTTTTTTTTCTCTTGCCACTTTTTATTTTGTGAATAAATGAAAAAAAAATACTCCTAGGCACCTGGGTGGCTCAGTCGGTGAAGCATCTGCCTTCTGCTCAGCTCATGCTCTCAGGATCCTGGGATCAAGTACCGCATTGGGCTCTCTGCTCAGCGGGGAGTCTGCTTCTCCCTCTCCTTCTGCCACTTGCCGTGCTTGTGCTCTCTCTCTCTCAAAAAATAAATAAAATCTTAAAAACAAAAAAGAAAAAAAGAAGTACTCCTCAGTCCATACTACATGCCTCAAACCAGACTGGAAAGCAGATAATCCTGCCCTAATCTCACTTGACAATCTTTTTTTTTTTTCCCCAAGACAATATTACCACATTTGCCTACTCCTCAAAAATTATCCCTCCCCTGTACTCTAGTTGTGGGATAAATAAACATCGAACCTTGTGTTTTGTCTCACAATCCAGGACAGTGAGTCTCTATTCTTCACCTTTGGGCATTTTGCTTTATAGCTTGTAGCAAGAAGCTGTTATTTTATTGATGTGTTTATTTTTCATCGACTTATATGTAAGCTGTATGAGGGCAGGGAGCTTTTTCTAATTCATAGCTGCATCCCTGTAAATTAGACCAATGCCTGACAGACAGTAAATAGTCAATTAACAATTGTAGGATTAGTGGAACAATGAATTATTGAAAGAATAGAGGTACTAAACTCATAGTTCATATTAGTCGAATAAGGTATAATGCAATGCCTCAGGATTCCAGGTCTCAAATGTCTTAGAATAAGTATTTTAAGAATATTGCCAATAAACAAAGGAATTAACATGTTTTGATATATCACCTTTAACGAAAAACCCGGATGATATAAATATTATTCCTAATGCTCACATTGATGAGACACTGTGATTTGGTAGAAAAATATACATCCACAATCTTCAGTCTTTGGTCTCACCAGCCATTGTTCAAGGGAATCCTGTAAATTTGTCTGTGCCTAGGAGGTCCAAATTTAAACTTATTCATTAAATATTAGAATATGAATTATAATAATAAAAATGTTAAGATTATCGTTTGATGACCCAGAATTCAGGTAGGTAAAGGCTGACTTTCACAGCAGGTAGTAAACTGTTATTATGAGAAGTTGAACAAGATGAAACTTTATAAATTATACTCAAGTAGAGTTTTGACAAGTTCATACAGTTCAGAGCTCCTCTTGAAAATTGTAAACTCAAATGTTTTACTGTGATGAAAATCCCTTCAGAATGTTCCCTGATTAAATTAGTATTTCCACCTGGTTTGTCATTCAGGTTTTATTTTTTTATTTTTTAATTCTTTTTGAAGATTTTATTTATTTGAGAGAGACGGAGAGCGCATGAGCTGGGGGAGGGGCAGAGGGAAAGGGAGAAGCTGGCTTCCCACTGAGCACAGAGCCCCACCTGAGGCTTGATTCCCAGACCCTGAGATCATGACTTGAGCTGAGGGCAGATGCTTAACTGACTGAGCCACCCAGGTGCCCCCCTTAATTCAGTTTTTAAAAACTTTCTTGATGGCCAGATTAAAAATATTCATTTTTCTAAAAACCATGTTACTTCCCATACATTTAATATGATAACTGTTTATCACCAGGACAGAGACAGAACAAACTATTCTTTAAATACATTCAGAATTTGGGACACCTGGGTGGCTCAGTACGTTAAGCATCTGCCTTTGGCTCAGGTCATGGTCCCAGGGTCCTGGGATCCAGTCCTGCATTGGGCTCCTTGCTCAGCAGGGAGCCTGCTTCTCCCTCTGCCTGCTGTTCCCCCTGCTTGTTCTCTCTCTCTCTGACAAATAAATAAATAAAAATCATATATATATATTCTGAATTCTAAGAAATGCATTAGGGGAAAAAATAAAGTGTATTTTGAACTGAAAGGAAAATAATTTAAAACTCCAATCTTAGTTAATTTAAAAAACAAAAAAATAAGATTTACTGCACATGAATTTAAAAAATCTAAACAGATCCATGAATAATGGAATTTATATTGAAAATATCAGCAAATCTAGCTTCCTACTTTGCACTAAATAAACACAGAGCATCTGAGTAAAATCCGGATAGGCTCCCGGGACCGGGACTTACAAATGAATATTTACACAAATCTTTCCAAGATTATTTAGGGGAAAAAAAAAAAAAAAGAATAAAAGAATCAACTGTAAAGTTTTCTTTTAGCCCAAAGATCCATGTAATTCTAGTTCTGACAATGTTACAGCGAGGTTTGACCAGGCAGCTAACTGTGATGGAAAGACAGGGCTCCCTAATTAGCCATGAAGAAGGTCCTTGTGGAGGGAAGGAGATAGCTTTTTCTTTCCATGGCATGAAATTGTAGACCTCGGGTCGTCCAAATGACATCTTTTATTACTGCTGAATATAGAAATACGCTGTAATACAGAAGGTGCCCCTGGAGAGCTGAGTTATGGATTATTCTACCTCCAAAGAAGGCAGCCACAAACTTTAAAGCATTACTCCAGCTTAATACCAGCAAGACTGCATTACTTCTCCTGCTTCTACCAGCAAACACGGTGACTGTGGGCTTTATACAGGTTCTTTTGTTATTGACCCAATTTCCCAGGGTTGATTTGTCGTCACGGTTATTTTAAGTCACACATGGAATCTACACTCACTGTACATAACTTGTCAGCTCAACTAAAAAAGGTGTTTTACAAAATAGTACAGCACTTGTTAAGAGGCAGTATGGTCTTAAAAATGAAGCAACGCATTTTTTTTAAGTCCATTAAAAATAACATGAAGGAACTCACCAAACAGTCCTGGAACAGAGCAAGTTACATTCTTCTTATGGTACCAGCTTCATTTATCAAGTCCGAGCAGTTCTGATATATGCCATAAATGGTAGCCAGGTCAAGTTCTGGAATTACTCACAAGGGCACACACGAGGGGAGAGACTCAATGTCATGAGAATTGTTGCCTTTGGAGGAGAAATTCCCATGACTCAGTTTTGATATTGTATGAAATTCAATCAGCAGCATTTATCCAAAAACACTGATAATTTAAGATAAGGAAAATAGTAATTTACAGCCATTGTTTTTAACCGATTCCTAAGTATTCCCGTAATTCTCCCAGTGATGCACTTGTTTCTAGAAGTATGAAATCTTCATTTTAGTTAACATAAACAGGTGACAACAGTTGCATCTGTTTTAATAAAAATAAAGCAGTAAAGGTTCTTTTTAAAGATTTTATTTATTTAATTTAGAGAGAGCGCAAGTGGGGTTAGGAGCAGAGGGAGAAGGGGAGAGAGAGAAACAGAGTCCCCACTGAGCGCCAAGCCCCATGTGGGGCTTGATCTCAAGATTCTGAGATCATGACCTGAGCTGAAATCAGGAGTCAGACGCTTAACAGACTGAGCCACCCAGCTGTCCCAAGCAGCAAAAATTTTTAATTTAACTTTCCATAATGGCAGAGAAATAAAATGTAGTAGGGAAAAAATAATTCAGGAATGAATTCTAACGGAGGATCTAAACTGAACTTGGAGAAAACTCACATGCATTTCTTGGACATGGGGGACACGAAACATGTTGGAGATCATTGTAGGGAACTTGGAATTTAGGTCGTTGGTAAATTCAGACATGACTATCACTCTGGCAATATTTTTTCTTTTGGTTAATGAACTTAGACACGCATGTCAGTAAGCAATGTCCTATTCAATTTATGTAGCCGTGTAATATAAGTAAGACCTTAATTGGAGCCACCCTTTGATAATGAGATCATGGCAATAAAATATCATCAATAGGGGCCAATGATAATTAACTATCTCAATCAAGAATGGATTGATTTTCATTAGACATGTTTTAGTAAACTGGAGTAGGCTAGGAAGAGAGAAGATTCCCTCATAATTTTCCAATATTCTTTCCTAACATTACCTTACCCATCCCCATATATATTTTATTTTTTTCTAACACTATATGCTTGGGTAAGTGCAAAATATGAATGACTTTTCTTCCTTCTATACACAGAATTCCAACACACTCTGAACATTGGGTGCATGAATTAAAGTGTATTAAAGTTAGTTTTACAGATGAGAAAATTGAGATTTCAAGAGAGATTAAGAAAACTTCCTAACTTCTAAAAGCTTAAAAATGATGGCGTTGTATTCAGGAGGTCTTCCTTTCCCTACTTTTCATACAGAATCCTGTATATAGGATGGCAGGAGAGGAGGTACGGTCAGTGCTAATGGTAATACTCGTAAAAAGTCTGACACTCGTGATACCTGCAAAATGATGCTCTCTCTTCTTAGCCCCTTAGCATCTGTCCTGACGTGCATAGTCTCATTTCCATACTCTGCAAGACTGCCCTATTTTACAGAGTACTGGAGGCTCAGAAAGGCAAAGCCAAGGGGCCACATTCCCAATGTTACCTTGAATCTAAACTCATGTTTCTACCATTACGAAATAACTAGTCAAAGAAATGATTTCACAGAATCGCCGATCAAACTGGTTCAGCATTTCACAGCATTTTTTCCGTTTTTTCGCCATTATTTTTAATGATCTCTAAGTAAGTGGACAAATGGTTTAATACAATTTCTTTATTGACACCCAAAACCCCATTCAGCCATTCTGACTAACTGAGTTTTTGGAACAAATCTGAAGAGTTGTTCATTAAGTGTTTCGGCTATCGATTAATAAAAATTACATCATAGACTGTTTATTGAATCACATGTGAAGTAATCTGCATTGTTCACATTTGGGACCAGATAGTTTTTTGTTGTGGGGGACCATCCTGTGCATTGCAGGATACTGAGCAGCATCCCTAGCCTCTACCTACTAGATGGCATATGTTCCCAAATCACCTTCCTCTGGGAACCCCTGGGTTGCATTCCTGTCAGTCCTGTGATGCAAATGAAAACTGCAGAACCTAGACTATTTCGAACTCACTTTCTCCATTTCCAAATTAGGACTGGGTTTCCTCGGGATCGAGTCACACTGACAGTATGTCGAGTGCTGCCACGAAGCTGTGGCGACCCAGAGAAATTTGCCTCTTTCTTTGACCGCTGGTCAACATCAGTTAATCTTTTAGAGAGTCAGAACTCATAGGCTAAGACCATATTTCATTTATCTTTCTTTGTCTACCTGGGCTTTATGCTGAGATTTGCACAAAGTGGATGTTTAACCTATGTTTTTAATTCACGGTGGTAAAGTTAAACTGCATACATGGATATGACCTGATGGGGAACACTTTAGAAATAGGATATCAGTTTTAAGCAACAGATGAAAATCAAGATGCCAATAAAGCCACGAGGTGCTTTTGAAGGAATATTATCTCCAAATGTGTCTGTTTTAAGGAACAGGTGCACTGGTCATTCAAATTCTTAAATGGAAATCTCTTGCTTTGGAAAATAATAATAAAATGAAAGGGGAGAAAGAAAAGAAAAGAAAGAGATAGGACAGGAAAGCATATCCCAACATATACAGTTGAATACAAGATGTGTAAGATATGGACTATCTCACCATTTTTTAAATTCACAGTTTTCTACTTGAATCAATACTTGCCACTTGCTCTCTAATATATTCAGTAGCATGTGGCCAAAATGGACCTTATCTGAATTGTTTGCAAAAGGGAAACTTACCTAAGATGTAAATAAAATAGTCATTAAACGTGCCATTCTTGGCATCATTATTAGGTCCCGATTTTTGTAAAAGGTCATTTGAGGGGCTCAGTCAGTTAAGCGTCTGCTTTTGACTCAGGTCATGATCTCAGGGCCCCAGGTCAGCTCCCTGCTCAGCGGGGATCCTGTGTCTCCCTCTCCCTCATCTTCCTCCCCCTCTTTGTGCTCTCTCGCTCTCTCTCTTTCTGTCAAATAAATAAATAGAATTAAAAAATAAATAAAGATTATTTGAGTGTAAGTTATGTAGCTGTATGCTCCTTTCGGCTTCTTCCTCATGGATGACTCAACACTTAGTGATTTCAAGAATCACAAAGCAGCTGGAGCAGCTACCTCTGAAATACCTCTCTTTCTCCCTCATTGGCTTTGGAAGAGTCTGTGGCTGCTACCTCTAAGGACCTCACTTCATTTCTTCACTCCCTAGTTCACTTCAGGACTGGAGCAGAAGTCCAAATGCCTCTCGGGACCCTTGTGAAAATTAAGTTGCCTGAGAACAAGAAAAAGCTAGCATAGTTGACTCTCTTCATATTAAAAAATACTAAAGTATTTTTTTAAAGATTTTATTTATTTATTTGACAGAGAGAGACAAAGCGAGAGAAGGAACACAAGCAGGGGGAGTGGGAGAGGGAGAAGCAGGCTTCCCGCAGAGCAGGGAGCCCGATGCGGGGCTCGATCCCAGGACCCTGGGATCATGACCGGAGCCGAAGGCAGACGCTTAACGACTGAGCCACCCAGCTGCCCCAGATACTAAAGTATTTTAAAAGGTGCAAAACATCAGTGGGAATTAAACTTGAAATATTATCTGTATGTTGATGGAGAATAAGCAGACTTAGAACTTTAGTTATAATTATGCAACTATAGAATCATTCTCTGCACTAAAGACCAATCTCTTGATCCCACTTTTTGTTTTAGATTACTATTGAACTTTTATATTTTAGAGCCTAATAATAAAGTTTGAAAGAGCTAAAGAAAACACAGTGTATCTTATCTGGAAACAAAGGAGACTGTTTTTACTTAACAGCAAATAGAAGTTTGTGGCCTACGGAAACTATGTATGTGCTAAGCACACATGGGGATAGATACCCAAATTTAATTTAAATACTTGGCAAGTGCCAGCAATCACTGCCTAGCTGATACACACTTCAGATGTCTCCTGGTCTGCTCCGTGTCATTCTTCTATATATTCAGACTGAGTCCAGCAAAAACGGTTTACAATGAGCATACACACAGCGTTCACAATATTCCTTCATTTATTAAAAATAGCAATGAACCTCTGGGAGCTGTCTCATGGTAGCAGAATCTTGCTGATATTAAGGGGAAAAAGACAGTTTTGGTTTGATGGTTTGTAAAAAGAAAAAAAAAAGACATAATTTGATTTGGCATACCCAATCTAGCTATGCCCTTAATAGTGGGTTATTTTTTTTTTCTGCAGTATGCATTTTTTTTCTATATAGTTTCCCTTTTTCACATAAATAAAACTAAATTGGCATCGGTAAGCATTTTTAAATTACGGGAAAGACCATATTTTAGGTAGTGGTGATAAGAGTGTTTTATAGGCTTTCCAAATATTGTATTTAAAAATGACATTTGGATCAGATTTTATCTGTTTTAAAACTAAAATTACAAGATAGCACTTATATTTAAGTGTTTAAGACCACCAACATGACCATACTTTATGCTTCCAGGTTAATTAGTTTTTATCTGCACCTCAGAACATAGTTCCTCCTGTCATCCCTTTGCAAATATCCGAACTGCTAGCAAATGTGTCATTTATCAGCAAAGTTGTAACTCTGCAGCGGTCTTTCTTTGCAATTTAGCTCTACACATGTTTGTGCATGTAAAATTAGTACAGGTGAATACACTAATACATCACACGTGTGCCATGGTCCATTAAGCATCAAGCGAGGATGACGTCCATCTGCCCAGCATATGATCTTCACGTGTGCACATGTCGGAAGGCGCGCCAAATGGGTCTTGCCATGATGGCCAAGTTTGGAAGACAGCTTTTGTTTTCAGTTTGGAGTGGTTCTTGTATTTCCCTTTTACATTTATGACAAATACTTGAAGCAGTTTTTAGATCTCTTAGCCGTAACATTTTGACACAAAATATTCTACTACTCTTTTACTCTTTTGATTATTTACATTTGAGATGCCTCTGAGATTGTGAAGCAAGTTGATAGCAGACAGTTACCATTAGTGACTATAGACGTGTGGAAATCAAGGTCTTTTCTATCTCATACAACCAAAACCAAAGAAGGAAAGATTTAAAGCCTTGCCAAAAATATTTAATACAGAGACAGGCACTGCTTAGTGTGGGAATTATCACAGGGGGAGTGTCTGGGGAGGTTCTGAAGGGCAGAAAACCACCATGGACAGATAATGTTGAGAATTATTTCAAAATATCGGCCATGGTTAAGGCAATGGCGTTTTCTTAAATGTTGTCTCTCACATGTTGGGAGCATTTATCATGTTCCTGAAAGGTAGGTAATAGAAAGAATATGTCAAGATTTTAACTTTGCAGAAAATGATACTTTGCTTCAGTTTTGCACCCTGTATTTCCTTAGATAAAAATTAGCCAAAGCTGGAAAGTTCACATTTGGAAAGCTTGGAAAATCTCTTAGAGAAAAATCAGAATCATATTTTTAATTCCAAATTCATTAAAATGCATACTTGCTTTTAAGCAAAACAAAACTAGGAGATTTGAAGTACAATCAGCTCAGAAGTTGAGCTTCAAAACAGGAGTAACTGTTACCCAGATAAGGTAATGAGAGTCTTAGTCGGTAGGAACATTCCAAAGCTGCATCCATCTAAAAATGAGTTCTTGTTATTACAGGAGTAACTTTACCTCCAAGACTGTTAAATCCAGTTTTAGATGATACCAAAATGTAAGAAGCTGCAGTTTAAAAATTAATGGACCAAGTACTTTTCGAAAATGAAAATCCTGTAAGAATCAGTCCTCCAGTCTTGGTTTGTAAGGGAAGGCAGTCAAAAGTTTCCCTAGCCTCCAAATCATCAGGAAAATGCAGAGGTTTACAAATCAGCGATGAGTCCTGGCTACGCACCTTACTTTTCTCAAGAGTGCTTCTGTCTGCCCTCTCCCAGCTCCCACCCTCTAAGAACACAAGACCAGGACTGTTTAATTATTGCTCTTCAGGATTTTAAAACTTCAATATTCTAAGGACAGAGCCTTCAACATCACCTGAAGGGGATCATCAATTTAGACTGAAGCTATTTAGCTTTTGCGGGTCTTTTAACAACAGCAACAAAAAAAAAGCAGGGTTAAGAATGTCTGAGTTCCTGTTTATACTAAATAAATATTAAAATATTTGGCATAAAATCTATACCAAATCAATATTTTGATAAGATTCTTAGGAAATTATATAAATGGAATAGTACAAACTTATCTTGGCATTAAACTTAAAATCTCATTAATTCCTCAAAATGAAAAATCAAGACTCTTCCTGTCACGTTGTACATTATTTGATGATGTAAGACTCTGGGAAAGGCAAAACCAGGAAGACAATAAAAAGATCAGTGGTTTCAGGAGAGTAGGGAGCAATGGCGAGGCAGAACCCAGAGGCGTTTTAGGGCAGTGACAGTACTCTGTGTGATATTACAATGAGGGATACCCAAACCCACAGAAGGTACAACAGCGAGAGGAGTGCATCCTAAGGTAAGCTATCAGCTTTGAGTAGTTGTGAAGTGTCAATGTAGGTTCATCTGTAGTAAAAGATGTTCCACCCTGGTGAATAATGTTGATAATGGAGGAGCCCACGCACATGGGAAATCTCTGCACCTTCTTAATTTTGTTGGAAACTCAAAATTGCTCTTAAAAAATAAAGTCTTAAGAAAGAAGGAATAAGTGTCATAGAAAACTATGGTACGCTAAAGGACAAATGATCAAGGAACAGGAAGTACTGCCTTTAAAAAAGAAAAGAGAGAGGGGCACCTGGGGGGCTCAGTTGGTTAAGCATCTATTTGGCTCAGGTCATGATCCTAGGGTCCTGGGATCGAGCCCCACATCTGGCTCCCTGCTCAGTGGGGAGCCTGCTTCTCCCTCTCCCACTCTCCCTGCTTGTGCTCTCTCTCTCTCTGTCTAATAAATAAAATCTTTAAATAGAGAGAGAGAAAAGACAGGGGAAAGGATAACACAGCCAGAGAGTAATCTGACCTCATTAAAAGATGGCCATAACAATATTATCATAAAGGAATTGAACCTGAAGGAAACACAATACAATTTTAACAATTAGCAATCCAAGAGCACAATTAAAACAGCGTTATCAGTTTTCATTGTATGCAAACACTAATACCAAACATGAAAGAGTCACATAAACTATTAATAAAACACTTAAATGGATCGGTGTGGGCAGTAGAAACAAGGGTATATATGGCAGCTCATTCTAGAGGGCTGGCTGATTTCTCTCAGAGGGCCACTCAAATCAATTCTAGAAAGAATCACTTAGTTCCCTATCACAGATCATGTACGTAACCACATGATACCTTTTAAATAAATAGGGTGCTTCTGTGTCATTATTCGCATTGTGTAGCAGCAATCTAAAACCAAGAGGGCAAAAGAAAGAACCGGAAAGAAACATTCCCATAAAAAGAATAATATATCATGATGTCACATGTGTTATCTTCCCCAAAATGCACCCGTGTAACACTGGAGGCAGAGGTCATGGGCAGAAAGAATGGGGCTTCGGGTGGATGAGAGAACCACAGAGCTGGTCCTCTCCCTTAGGAGCCTTGTCCAGAGTCAGCTTACTGATTGTCATGTTCTTAGGTTCCACGTGATGGGAAAGGATACCAATCACTGAACTCATTTAAGTGGCAGTCGGTAAGTACAGGGGACAAATACCTGAGAGAAAGTTGCAAAGTTGTTTCCTCCAGTAACTGCTGGAGGAGAGTTAAAAGAAGTTAATATGAGGTGTAAGAAGAAAATAAGCTTTGCTCATTGCTGTTAGTTTTTCTCATTACTGTGTCAATGCTGACTGTGCATCTACATTAAAAATGCATTCTTTTTTTAAAAAGATTTTATTTATTTATTTGAGAGAGAGAGAGAGCAGGAATGGTGGGGAGAGGCAGAGGAAGAAGCAGACTCCCCACTGAGCAGGGACCTCTATGCGGGACTAGATCCCAAGACCCTGGGATCATGCCCTGAGCCTAAGGCAGGCGCTTAACCGACTGAGCCACCCAGGCGCCCCTAAAAATGCATTCTTAATCACATCAGATATTCTACTTGACCAAAAAATTTAACTTATAATGTGAGTTACTGTGATTCTTAGAATTTCTAGAGGTCCACAGCAGAGAACTTTATATTCTTGTGCTCTACATCAAGCAGAAAAATATATACGCATACCTATATATTCATATGCTGTGAGCCAAGTAAAAATGCATACATCTAGATTCCCGTTCTCAGATTTACATGAAATATATAGACATAGACATTCTTGCCTTTTAATAGTATCTTTTGCCTTATTATTTCAAACACCAATGGTTTTAATTTTTTCTCTACCTATCTTAAAATCCAAATTATTCATCCCCATTATGATTTATTTTTTCTGTATTTTCTCATCAAGAAAATCAGAGGAAAGAGGAAAATGGAAGAGAAATAAAAAGAGGAGAAAGAAATTGAGCACCTGAACATCCCTAACTATGTTCTTGGGCTATTTACCATGTATCCCACAAAGTATTGCAGCATATAGCTTGCAGAGATATTTTGTCCAAATTCAGTAAGATTTTGTTTAATCTTTATGAGTGGTACTTTAAATTTTATGATTGAGACTTAAGAAACCACAGTGCTTAAGAAGAAAGCCTAAACTGTAAGCTTTGTAAAAAACCTCTACAGTACATATGCAAACAAGCCTTCCTATATGAAGGAAAATAATAAAGCAGACAATATTTTTTAATGAACGACAGAAAAATATGTTATTAGACACCTATTTTAATGAGTTCAATTACTCACCTACCCTGGATCTCTCTACTCTTATAGATCAAACTATTCTAGATCTTAAATGGTATTACTTTGCTTTCCTAATTCCTAGCTGTTCCCTATCCGATTGCCAGGTTTTTTAAATAAAGGGATTGTGAGAATTTCCACACTGTTTTGGAAGCAGATGTAATCAGGCATCTCCTCTAGCATCTAAAAGGTGGCCTATAACCTAATTGGAAACTCTTGCATAGAGGAATTTCCTTTAAATAGTAACGAGTGGAGTATCTTTTTTTTTTTTTTCACTTGAACAGCTGTAGAGTGTTAGCAAGAATAGTTTCACTTTATTTTCCCAAAATTTGTGCTAAGTGCTAATCAGATTACAAATTCAAATGATAAAATCAAGCTAAAGGGGAAACTTGAAAAAAAAATACAAGAGCAGTCTAAGCAGTGAACAAATAGACTTAACCTTAAAATTATTATTTTTATAACGTGTACATAAAGAATATTCACTTTTTCCATGAATCATAGTTGCCAGAGCCATACCTCTCAAAGGGAGATTAGACAACACGGTCTAATTAATTCCATAGCTGTTGGAAGCAAAAACTATTAGGCTATAGGTAATGCATTGATTTGACTTCACTTTTAAAGACAACAACTAAAAATTTAAGACAAAAAGGAAGCTTCTGTTGTTGTATTGTAGTTGATTACTTTGGGAATTTACCAATAGAATA
Organism: Mirounga leonina; assembly: GCF_011800145.1. NCBI lineage: Eukaryota > Metazoa > Chordata > Mammalia > Carnivora > Phocidae > Mirounga > Mirounga leonina. Next base: position 6,793,812 of record NW_023270316.1, on the reverse strand, counting down.
ATTTTGCTATTTTTCAGCTTGTTGTTAAGTGCTTCTTCCCTGAATGCCTAGGTAGGCACAGAAAATACCTTTTAAAGCTTGGGATATTGCCATTTCCTGTAAATGTAGCCACATATCGGTGTGAGGTCTAAAGGTCTGTTTCTTTTACACTTTGACGGCTTACATTACGCGAGTCATACTAAAACCAACAGAAAAGCAAAGGAAGGAGAGGGACTTCTGGTCACCCTCTTTCCTCCCCTGAAGCCAATTAGAGGCTGCCTGAGTTCCCACAAGGGCATCTGAGCCTTAGGCATCATCTTCTATAAAGAACAGTCTGTCTTGTTAGATGGAGAAAGGGCATAGATATGGCCCAATGTTCTTGCTTTCTAACCAACTTCCTTGTGCATATTCCATGTCCTTGTTACGGGTGTAACTTCACTCGTTTCTCAGTAGGTACGAGGGAGGCTGGTTACTGCTGTTTGTCATTATGGATGCTACTGCATCAGTACTTCCCAATTCCCATAAGAATACCTGTGCATCGATGGAGCCTCTCTTACCAAGTGGAACTGGGCATGGGAACCAGGGCATCCTCAGGAAACCCCACGGCGCCTGCTCCTTCTTCATCCAGCATAACTCCGAACTCTGTGGTTCCCAATACCCACTATGCTTTCTCTCTCCCTTTCCGTTCTTCTTCTTTGAATATTCACCTGGGAATTACTTATTTTTAAATCTTCTCTTTTCAAAACTGAGCAAGCTACTCTAAGCCCAGTTTAAGTCAGTTACAGTTAGGTTCCCTTTCTTCTCTCCATTCGTATCGAATATCAGTTTTGCTACAAATACTATCACTGATTATACTCACCCTATTTGAATATGTTGTATATACTTATTCCACTCAAACACATAGTATTGCTAAATATATTGACATTATTTGTTTATCAATTGCCTATAGTATGCTAGTCATTGTTTGAAGACCTCTGGCTTGATATCATGCCTTTTAATGTTGACATCTCCAGGATCTAGCATTGAGTAAAGCACCTAAAAGATGCTCAGGAAATATTTGCGGAATGAGCTAAGACATATTTGGTTGCCAGGAGCCCTGTGTGGCTTCTAGCAACGGCTTCTTCTTCTTTAGGTAAGATTCAGACCCTCTTTCCCTTTTTTCCTGGTCCTTGAGAGTTGGGATTTTTAAGATGATCATCCAAGGACACGGGTTGTTTTCTTGTCTTTTATTCTGGTAGTTTTACCACTTCCTACTTTTTATTTTATATTTTTATTTTGGAGTTACTTTTTTTTTATTTTAATACTGATTCTGAAGTGGTTATAATAGAGCCCAGAAGAAAAGCATTTCTCTACCAGCTTGTTGCCCAGATTCATATTAGCACTATTATCTCAGAGATGCCCTCCTGAGAGAATGAAAAAACATTTTCTCAATAGGACTCAAGTCATCAAAGTCAAGAATCTATAACCAACACACTATTAATGAGAAGGGAAGCAATTAATTCACATGCATTGACACTTATATTTGAATATATCATGGAATTATATTGTAGTGCTCCTAACTGCTAAATTACATTTATTTTAATGCTAAACTGCCTAAGACCTTTTAGGGAGATCAGAATCAGTGGTAGGTTATGCAACTACTCTAAAATTAAAGGCTTGCTTCAGATAATCCAAATGCTGGTAAATGATAGCTAAATTGCTCTCATTCATCACCCCTAAAGACCTAGTATATTAAAATAGCATGTGGAGGCTGTGAATCTCAGTCCAAATCATAAACGTATAAGAATATTCCATTTTTCTGTTTTCTATTGAATCAATTTAATTTTGAGGTTCATCAAGTACTGTTCTTAATTTCAGAGTCTTATAAAATGCAAAAGTGTGTGTGTGTGTGTGTGTGTGTGTGTTAGCCCACAGGGCAGGGGAGGACTGTGGTCATGGGTGTCCTGTTCAGAATAACATCACAATAACATTCACTTTCCCTTACCTTATGTTTCCCTGATGTCTTACAGCTTTTGTCTCTTTCTGTGCCATACTGGGAGCCAAAAGCTTTTTGTGAGGTCCTGCCTGCTCCAATTACCTATTCACGATCCTCCTTGGCCACCAACAAGAAGCCATAGATCCCCACTGCTCGGTGCTCTTTCCTTTCCCCTTGCCTGAGGAATAGCTCTCACTAGAATCTGCTGATTCCGAGTCAATCTGTTTTTCCCAGCACACTATATTTTTTCTGTGCTAGCTCTTCAAACGCTGTAAGTGCACCTATAGGCTTAGGTTTTAGAAATATACAAGGAAAAAATGTGGGCAATTTTTGTCCATATGAAGAAAGAATAGACAGAAATGCTAAGTGGAGAAGTGAATGCCTCGAAGCACTATTCATCCACAACTCAATTGGAAAGTGGATGTTTACCTACCTGGTCTAAGTGCTTGCTTCAGTTATGCTGGTTACCGCTCTGAGTTTCACATGCAACCAGATTCAAGTATTTCAATTACTAGAACTTAAAGTGTGGGGAAGATTAGTTCCAGAAACAGAAGGGAAAACAGCAATCTTTATGACTAATGTCTAATATAATTGTTTAAAGTATGATGTAATTTGACCCAAGATCAAGTACTAATTTCCTAATAAGAGGAAGTTTGTCCCCAAATCCGAATCAATGGATGGATCCCAAATTGGATCACAAGGACACCTGATAAGATATGAATGGATTAGTGAAATAAAAATCATCATTGCCAGCAGAATAACTAAAAATATATTCTACACAACAATGGGCAATAGGCCAATAGCATCATCTTACTAAAATAATGGCACATTTTATTATATTATATTTATTTTATATTATATATATATATATTATAGCTATTATATTTATTATATAAGATGTAAATGAAGATCTCAAATGACTTAAAACTTCTTAAACCTTGTATTGGGCTAATCAAAACCCTATCAATTAAAACTATCTCCAATCCTGGTTAGATTACCTACTGTGATGTTATTTTATGCATCAGTTTTCTGATCTATAGAAGGGTTAATAAAAGAAACTACTTACAGTGGGTAAGGTTAAATTAGCTAATACAGGTACTGTGCTTAAGAACAGTAAGTTTTGTACGAAAGTTGGCTATTAGCCAAACCAGTTTATAAACAGTCTGCAGAAAAACAATGGATATTACAGAGCCCTTGTATAAATAAAAAAGGAGGAGGAAACCATCCTCAGCCTGAGCAGTAGCTGGAGCAGCAATCAAATCCTTTAAAGGAAGCATGCTGCCATTGTTCTGTGGCTAGAATTGCATGAGCTGAGACTTCTCTACATGTGTGTCTAATCGTGGCTGTTTTCACCCAACCCAAATGTCGAGCTCCCACTGAAAAGAAACACAATCTGTAATTCACCATTTTGAAAGTTATTATTTGGAGGAGGGAGTTAATGGAAAATGACATTCTAATAAACCTAGTTGTGGGACGAGAAATCCTTTCCTAATCAAACATCTTCCCCTTCACCTTGAGAATAGAAACATTCATGAATTGTATGTAATGCTCTACATTCTCCTTGAAGATCGGGGAAGAGGCAGAGATGCACACTCCTGACCGAAGAAGGTGAGACATGCTTCACCAGCACCTGGACCACTGACTTTCTGTCTTCTTTCTTTCTTTTCTCTTCCTTCTACATAGCTGGTCGTGAAAGTGTGTGCAGGGGGAGCCCTGGTGGTTTTTCCATCACCCCTCCCTCAAATAAAAAATGTGTCTTGTTGAATTTTTGAGAAGTCCTCCCTGACTCCCTTGCTCTGCCTGAGCCCCAGAGCTCAGATTGTGTGGAGAAGCCACCGTGTGATAGATCCAGGATTGGTGTGGTGCCTGGCATTGGGCTAGAAAGAGAATTTGCATCTCAAACTCTGGATGCCAACAATTAAACCCTTGAATGATGCAGACCATTGCAATTTGTGGTGGGTATAGCTTCCGTTAAACTGAGTGCTTGGAAATATTTTTCCCTCACCTAACGAGTTTAAAAAGAAGTTGTATTTGCTGTCACAGCTACTTATGATCAGATGAAGCTACCAGCTTTATAAGACCTTTTGCCAAAATGGGAAGAACTACAAGAGGTCAATAATTGTGTGGGTCATAAATAAGAAAACACATCTAAGGTATTAAGCAGGGTGTTAGCTATGAGAGCCCAATAATGTTAATGGAAAACATACCAGCACATTCCCTCTATTTGGGAGAATGTCCTTTGCCATGTTTGGAATTCTTTCAAAAATGTGGAGGCAAACATTTAAAGAGTTTAGGGGCTGTTTTTATTTTTGCCAAAGTGTGACTTTTAATTCCCCCAAAATGCAAAACGTTTGTTCCAGGAACAACATGGAGTTTTAGGACACTCGTCTGTTTCTATAAAAAAAAAGTAATACTTTGATCAAATGAAGATCTACTTGAATTAATTAAATTTACCATATACATCATCTTAACATGTACATACTGCACTTTAGAAGAAGTTATACGGAAATTGCACTAAACCAAGTGAAATAAATGTTTGCTGTTAAGAATAAATTTCACATTTTACCCACAGCATAATACAATTGCTGTACGATTTGGGGTGGTGGATACACAGCTCACATAAGTATTTCTAGGCCCTATTTTGGTCCTGGCCTCTCTTTTGTGGAAGGAAAATAGTAAAAAAATGTATAGATGGAAGGAAATTTCAGGTATCAAGTATCAAACAGGAACATAAGAACTTATACAGCAATAGTCCCCGTGCAAAGCACTTTTATTCTCTGTTGTCATTTGTAGGAAATTTTTACTTATACAATGTTGGATTCTCATACTGTAACTTAAGCCTCATCTGCCTTCTTCATATATCTATAAACAACAACAGGTGCTGTCCCATTTTCTCACTGAAACACACCTAACTACCCGTAGTCACAAACATGCCCATCTTCCTCGGCACCTTCATATGTGTCTTTCCCACTCAATGCCCCGAGCGGTCCCTAGACCCTCTCCTGGAAGCAATGTTCAAGGCTCACCAGCAGGTTTTTCTCTTCTCTAAAACCATGGTCTCCTCTGCATACCCAAGCACTGATGTGTGCTTTCTCGCCGTTTCCAACCCCATCAGCCCTGTGATTAATTACATGTCATTACTGTCTTGTCCCTGAGTGACAGTGACTCCCGTGAAGGCAGGTGCTTCTTCTTCCTCACCTGAATAGATAGCCCCATGCCAAATGTACCATCTGTTCAGCGTCTGGAATGTAGTAGATGCTCAGTAAATGTTTACTGTAATAGTGAACAATCAGGGCAGGAGCTAAGACATTTCCAAACTAAGGAAGGCTGAATTAGAAGAATATCTATACCTACTTACCTTCCAAGAGAAAATGTACATTTCAAACACGAACTATTTCATCTGTGCTCTAGGAATCTCACTCTTAGTCATTCTCAAATGTAAAAAATGGCTTTTGGTTTTTCCTTCTACTCTAAGTCATTAAGCAGGAAGTAAATGCAGGCACTCAAGTATTATTTTTGTTTGTTTTTTAAAGAGTTTATTATTTATTTAGAGAGAGTGCACAGGTGGAGGGGAGGGACAGAGGGAGAGGGAGAGAGAATCTCAAGCAGACTTGAGGCTCAATCTCATACCTTGAGACCATGACCTGAGCCCAATTCAAGAGTCAGACACTTAACCGACTGAGCTACCCAGGTACCCCTCAAGTATTATTCTTGTTTCTAAGATCTACTCTCAGGCTGACCAAACTGGAACTTTTGCTTGAATAGCATCGTTTAGGTGTCGAGACTTACATAAATTCTATCCATATTTTTCTCAATCAGTGAGCACTCTGTACATATCTCATGAGCAGCCTCTAAGGGTAACTTCGTGTTTTCTAGTACATAAGACGCCAAACATTTGTCTTCCACATAGCTCAACGCAACCGTGACAATAAATGACTTGGACCCTCGGCCCGCTGTGAACCCTGCGCCATTCCCTGGTCCCTCCTTCAAGCATTTGCACACAGATTTCATGGACTTAATGAAATTTTTAAAGAGAAGCTTGGCTTGCTTTTCATCACAAGATGTTAGATTTTTTGATGTTGTGTGTCTGCACAAAGATTGGCTTTTCATGTGCATAGTAGGAAATTAAACCAGACATTGACCACCTTTGACTTTCTTAGAGCCACAGTTTGGTGCTGCGAGTTGCTCATATTCTGAAATGAATTACATTCCCAACTGTTGAAAAGTAAAGGGTCCCCTGGAGACAGGAGGGGGAAATTGTGAGTTTCTCCAGGGGCTCCCCAGGGATACTTCCCTTTACTGCAGTCAGCAGAGAATAGACTGATCACAGAAAATAAGGTATTTCATTTCTTTTTTTGGGTCTTTTTACCCGTTTCCCTGGGGGCCTTAGCAATCTGAATGAGTCTCCTCACTGTCAGGGTCAGCCAGGGCCCAAGAGCCCAGAGGCTGCTAAGAGGCTGTCACCCTTCTCAACTCAAGACTCAGTTTTTCCTTTGGATGGCCCAGGGGGTCCCCAACTTCCCATGTGCAAGTACAATCAGAAGAGACTCCTGCAAAATGATGACCAGCTCTAGCATCCACCACTATATCTAAAAAAAACAACACTTAGAATAAACTCAAATGGGCAAATACTAGCCACTTCGAGTCTCACAATTCCCCAGTCTGTCACTCTCTTCTACTGCCATTTAGGGTGCAGAAGTAATGATATTTCCTTAGGATTGAGCATCACAGAGCCTGCAGCACTTCCCTGGCTGTTCTGTGTACTTAGCATAAAACAGGCCGTCAACATTCTCTTGCAATGTTTTCCCCCAGTCACTCTTTTTCTGTTACTCATGGTATCCATACTTCCCATTATTTGTATGTTTGCTGAAAAATCTCAAAATTTCCCCCTGAACTAATCAGTGGATCTGATGCCGGAATTTGGTGCGGGGGGCGGAGGGGGTGGGGGCAGGAGCACTATAACAAAACTAGCAGAGCTGAGGACACTCTTCCCCGTCTCTCCCGTCCCCACACACCCCAAGGCGAGCTGGGTCTGAGCCCATTTCTATTCAGCTCCTGCCCTCTGAGTGGTGAGAACCTGCTCCTTCACAGTTCAACCTCTGGACTGGGCGACGGGGGCCAACAGGCGACATCTAGGTCAGCCATCCCTTCATCCGGAGTTTAGTACTACACCCAGAAAGCCTCCCGTTTGTTCTGCAGACACTGGAGAAGGTGTCTTAAAACATTCTTAAAACAGCAATGCCCCATGGCCACGGCTAACTACCAGAGACATTTTCCCAGATGACTCTTACACAGGAATCCCTCAAGAACAGAAGCAGAGTGAGGACGAGGCCCCTGGTCCCACTCTGGCTGAGCCACGCACACTCGTAAAATAGTTCTGAGTTCTAAGCATTTGCCAGGCCCCATCTTGCAAAGGACCAATGATCTTGTAGAGGAATAACTCTGACCTTATTGTTTTTCACTCTCTCTCTCTGTTTTTTCTTTTCAAACTTCCCTTCCCTTTTGCAAAATTTTTATCTATCCCTGTGTTACGTCCATTTTGACAAAGTCACCGAAGGTGTCACCCTTCACGTGGCTGGCGTGGAGTCCAGCACTCTGCAGCCAGCGAGTATCCTGACTGATGCCAACGGCATCTACTCGTATGGAACTGAGATGGTTTTCAGGGTTAGCTTCCTAAAAATATTGTTTTGTGCCCCCAAAAAAAGAAAAGAAAAGAAAAACACAGATCATTTTTAAGTTTCAAAATAAACATTCTCAGGTCAACAGAGATAATCATAATTTCCCCGGCTGATTCCCATACAACATTTGTGCATGTGCATTGCTTGTGTATTTTTCTTGTTTACATTTGAATTTATAGAGTTAATTTTTGGGAGGCAATACAAATAGGACTGTATGTCCTCAAATTCAACGCCCGTCATTTGTATTTGGTAACATTTTGAAAATTTTCTGAGTGCTCACCTTATTAGGCTCAAATTTAATTCTAGAATAACTTCCAGTTCACAACAGAAGCGAGAAGTGTGTCTTTTCCTTTCCTACTTGGTACCTAAGTTTCTCAGAGGTCCCCACCTTCCCCAGTATGCATTCTCCCCAGTCCTGCCCCCTGCATCTGTGCCGAGCCCCAGCGGACAGTGCTCCTGTTAGCTTCCTGTGGCTACTGTGATAATCCCCACAAACCTGGGGACTTAAAACAACAGAGATTTCCTCTTCCAGAGTCTGGGGGTCGGAAGTCCAAAAATCAGCATCTCTGAGCTGGAATCATGATTTCACAAAGCCAACACTCCTTCCGGAGGTTCCAGGGAGAATCTGCCCCTTGCTTTTTCCCGCTTCTGGAGGCTGCTGACAGTCCAAACCTCTGTGTCCACATCATCTTCTCCTCTGCATCTCCTAGGTGATAGTATTAAGGACCTCACTGGATAATCGCGGCTCCTCTCCCCATCTCAAGATGCCTCATCACATCCGCAAGGACCCTTTTTCCAAATAAGGTACCATTTGCAGGTTCAAGGGATGAGGGCTTGATCTCTTCGGGGGACGTTATTCAGCTTATTATAGAGGTGTAAAGAAAGAGAGTGGAAACTAAAGAGGCGATACAAAAACCTCCTTGGGACCCTGAACGCGTTGGCTGTATTTACTGCCAGATGTGTTTGTAACGCAAGAGACAATGCCTGTGATCCTGGCAGCGACCGTTTTGGCATCGGCAGGAGAGGTTTCAGATCCGCACATCGGACACGAGAAGCCTCAGAACAGCTATCAGGGGGCATTAACAAGTTTCCTATGGACAACGGCAGCCATAATTAGGCTGGGTATTGGCAATGGTGCCTCTTTTGTCGGACCGCACAGTGGCAGAGACATAATTGGTAGATGTTAGTGGCACGGCTTCCAACTCAGGCTTCAGAATGAAGAGCACACGTTATGACAGTGATTCAGAAGGAGCGAGGGAAAATAGGAAATGCAAAACAGAAAACAAGAGAAAACGAGCTAGCGGAGCACTGAAGAGACCTCTCAAACACACATACTCTAAGGAGGAGGCTTCCAAAACTATCCGAAAGGATTTTGAAGGAACCCAGAATTCCAGCAGCACAGATCCCAGAGCTGGAAAAGTGATATTTGAAACTATGTTTGCCCCGTGGGCCAGTCCAGTTTGGGAAACACAAGCTATGTAACTATCCTTCTGTTCCTGTATTTCTAAATGGTTCATTATCAGCCATGTCACATCGTACTAGGGATTTCTATGTGGACCATACATGTTCGTGATGTCCTTAGTGCAAATAATTTAGATTAATTCACTGTGCTGTCATGTTCTAAATTGAGAAAGTTTCCTCATGGGCAACCCATTGGCTTGGCACCAACAAACCCACATGAAAAGAGGTTCAGATATATTTGATTTTCTCAGAAGGGATTTCGAGGATCCTCTGAGTCATCATTGTGCCTCTCCACTCAGCTAGAGTTCTCACTGCAGTCAGCTGGGGACCATGCACTTTTCCTCACTTGTGGATGAGACCCAGTGGGGTGCTGCCTTTTCTTGTCAGTCCTGGGCACTCGGATGCTCTGGACCTTCAAAGAGTCATTGATTCTACACTCGTGGAGGGCTCACAGATAATGACTTAAGGTTCTATAATAAAAAATGGTCTTCTCCTTACGTTGCAAGGTCTTTCATGAAGTATGTTACCCTCTACACAGTATGAAATCCAACCCAAGAATGAAATCATAACATTTGAATTTTTACCCCCAGAGCCTTGCCTATAATAGGTGCTCAATGCACGTCTTTAAAAAGGAACAACTGGATATATATGGTCATGTGAATTACTGATTAATAGTCAAGGCTCTGGAACTGGAAAATCCTAAACCCAATTTTTAGTTCCCTAAAGATGGAAATAAATGACACTTTGGGTAAAACTTTCTAAATGTTTCATCTCGACTCTCATCACAACTAAATCGCATATAATAACATAAAGTTCCCCACACAAACTGCTAAACTGCTCTTTGAGATCTCTTTTTCTGAATGGGGAAGGCCCCTCTCTCTTAGCTTTCTTTTTTCTCACTGGAGCCCTTGCCAAGGAAAACAGATCAAATGTGGCGGTCAGCAATGAAGGTGGGTTGCCAAGAGTAGAATACGAGAACCAAACTGGGAACTCATTTGGAGAGGCATGGCAAGTGGCCAGCTCCCCAAAGAAGAGAAGTAGAAAGATGCGGGAGCCACCACGAAAGGCAGAACGAGGGTCGAGGTTAGTAGGAAAGCACAGTGCAATTGGATCTCAGCGGACTGAGATTTGGAGCTAAGGAATTCCAGGGGCATGGTCTTAGGACACACATGTTACATCTTCACTGAGAAGGCAGGCCTATCCTGGTATGTATAGTATGTTATTGAGCAGAGGAACCCTTCGCCAGCTTGGGATACTACCCACCTCCTGCTTATTTATGACTAAATGATCTGAGCACAGGAAAAGTGAGCTTTGTCACCCCCAGGTAGCAAAGGGTAACATTTTCCTGGTAACATTTCCCCTAGAAGATGCTGGACCCACATACAATCATGCTTCGTCATTCCACTTGCATCCCGTAACAACAACAACAACAACATAACTGAATAACACCAAAAGTTTTGCTTTTCTTTTTCCCTCTAAGAGACAAGTAAGAGGCTTTGGTTTCATGTGCTTAAAGGAGAAGAATCCGGGTTAATGGTAAAGCGTAGAGTGGTGTCAGCTCTACCCCTGCATCACGTGCCCCTCGAAACAAAGCAACTGCCCATTGCAGAGAAGTCTCCAAGAGGTCACGGCTTTATTATATCAAGATGACATACTGTGTTCCTGAAGCACATGCTCAAGTGGGAAGAGTTTTTGGCTTCCCCAGCTTGTAGGGGGACGTAGGCTAAATCTTGCTTAAGGAATAAGCTGGTAATAGAGATAACACTTACAGGATTAAATGATTCTCTTAACTACTTTTTTGCAGATACACGATACATTAAAAAGCCCTCACATGTTTGCATAAAAGTGACATACAATCAATTTACCTGAAAATTTTCGTGTTACCTCAAGGAACACTTTCTTTCCAAAGGCTTCCCTTTGACCACCGTCTCATAGTGGTCCTGATAGTGATATGTCCAGTTAAAATCACAATTGTCTCTTGTAAAAATACCAGTTAGGTTTGGATCTGAAGCCGATCGGGGGGAGCATAAATCCCATAGCTCTCCACGATGCAGGTATTATGTTTCCTTAGGGACTCACAAGGACTGCCAGCACCATGCACCGTGAAACATGCCCAGAAGAAGGCAGACTCACATCCCTGCAGAGGGCCTGGCAGGGTGGTAATTGAAGTCTCCAGCAGTGCAAGTCCATCAGGCAGTGAGCTAGGAACGTCCTCGCAGTCCACCTGTGGGGCACACATCTCCTTAATGCATTGAAAGTTGGTGTCTTTTTAATTCCAATACTCTTTAACCTCTGTAGATACCATTTTGCCCAATTGGAGATCTAGGAAATCTTCGAGGAAAAGAAAAAAAAAAAAAAAACTAGCTAATTAGCAGCTGACTGTTGGCTTGTGGAATTATTCTTATTGCCCTGGTAGAGAGTAATAATCTGAGACTAGACACCATGCATTTTTCACGTATTCCATCTTGGAGTTAAAACTTGATATGCAAATTTTATTTCTGTGGGTTTTCCGATGGCCAAAGGTTATGCTACTGAATTTTGTTGACTTCTCTGCACTAAGTAGAGTCGATTGCACTCGGCTTGGCAGTCAAGACTTTCCTCCAAACTGCTCAGCTCTCTCTGTGCTTGCTTCCCACCCCAACTGTGCTTGAACTTGCGGACACACACAGTCCTTGTCCCTGTACGATGCTGGTCCTATACTCGTAATGCTTCCATCAGCCTCTGATGTCTTTCTGTATCTCGCTAACAATTCAGCTCAATTGGGCATATGTGTATTGATCCCCAGACCCATTATGGTGTGTGACTCATAGAGAGTGCACATTTGTGTTTGTAAATAAATGATGAAATGGCTATGTACAAATGTTCTCTTAAGTGCTGTAGGGCATAGAACGATACAAAGGATATGATCTTTAACCTTAAGGAAATCACAAGCTAGACAGTAAAATAATACTGTAAACAACTATTAAAAATGCATGAAATAAGTTCCATAATCATGAAGATGACACACAAGGCTGGTCTGAAAAAAATGTTGCTCGACTTCAGGGAAGGCTTTCTAAGACCCTGGCATTTTATTTTAGGGCATTGATATTTAAATATAGGGAAAGGCATAGCTGGCTTCAGCAAAGCTCTGAGCGGTGCTTTATGGCATGAAAGTGTGAGGCAGGTACTGAGAACATTCAGGAGCTGGTTGATTGCAACTCCATCCTCAAAGCTCATGGCAAATCTCATTTCATCGTAAAGCATTTCCTAAGTCCACACGCACTGCCCGTGCCCTCCCTATACTCCCCACGCTCGTGTGTTTATTTGAGATGTATCAATCAGGTCAGGCAAACTGCAGTGCAGTAACTTGTCCACCTGAAGTCCCAGTGGCTTCACCCAGTGAAGGCCATTGCCTGCTAAGGCTCTAGCACCATCTTAGGAGATCAGCTGGACATAATCTTCACTGACTCTGAGGGCCTCCATGGAGGCCTCCAGTGGGCCCTCTGCATTGTCCACCTACAAAGAGGGAGAATGCAGGGGACAGGCCTTGCAGAGATGCCCATGACTTCCACCACATCCTATGGCTGTGACTACCACATAGCCCCCGGAGTTGGACGGGCCTGGGAAAGGCAGTGTTCCTGGGCACAAAGGAAGAATCTGGAAAAGGTTTGTGGGATACACAATATTGTGTGTGCCACACTGAGTAGGTACTTAATTCACTCGGTACCGGTGACATACCTAAGTGTATTTGCCACCAGAGCAGGTCAAGTCAAAATATCAACTGTCCTTCACGTGAGTATCTGAAAATATCATGAATGATAGATCAGTATTTCTCATTCTATTTAATATTTCTGTTTGTTTGATCACTTTTTTTTTTAAAGATTTTATTTATTTATTTGACAGAGACAGAGACAGCGAGAGCAGGAACACAAGCAGGGGGAGTGGGAGAGGGAGAAGCAGGCTTCCTGCCGAGCAGGGAGCCTGTTGTGGGACTCGATCCCAGGACCCTGGGATCATAACCTGAGCCAAAGGCAGACGCTTAACGACTGAGCCACCCAGGCGCCCTGTTTGTTTGATCATTCTTATCCATGAGGAATTTTATAACTTTAAAAAATATTACTATGGTTATATTGACAAAAATTCCTATTTAAAGTTATACAAGATGACCATAAAGAAAGTCTGGAAACAAAAGTATATTAACTTGACAAACAATCACTGATGTCCTATTACATTACATGGTACATTCAGTGTTACCTCCTTAGAAAACGCAGGTTGATGTTGGATGCAAAATTTGAATGAACATGGTACATCAATGTAGCATTCCTATCAATATATAAAAATGTATCTGATGTGTTACTTCAGTACTTTTTTTTCTGATTTTCAGTGAATGAGCTTGTACTTCTGGCATATTTCACTAGAAGTAAGCAAAGAGACTTTAATCTGTAAAATCAATCTATCAATCGATATTAAAAAAAATTTTTTTAAGATTTTTATTTATTTATTTATTTGAGAGAGAGAGAATAAGAGAGAGCAAGCACATGAGAGGGGGTAGGGTCAGAGGGAGAAGCAGACTCCCTGCCGAGCAGGAAGCCCGATGTGGGACTCAATCCAGGGACTCCAGGATCATGACCTGAGCCGAAGGCAGTCGCTTAACCAACTGAGCCACCCAGGCGCCCCCGATATTAAAAAAAAAATCTTAAAAATTCACATGTTTTATGACTCTATGACCATGCTGTACATATTTTTATTACTGCCACAAAATATTCTGTGGTTATTTTAAGGTTTTAAGGTTAAGGTTATTATCAATTATTGAGATTCAATTTGCATCATCTGTTTAAATCAGTTTTCAGAAACCCTGGGGAGGATAAGCAAAGATCTAGGAGCATGGGTACCTGGGTGGCTCAGTCGTTAAGCGTCTGCCTTTGGCTCAGGTCATGATCCCAGGGTCCTGGGATCAAGCCTGCAATGGGCTCCCTGTTCAGCGGGGAGCCTGCTTCTCCCTCTCCCACTGCCCCTGCTTGTGTTCCCTCTCTTGCTGTGTCTTCCTCTGTCAAATAAATAAAATCTTTAAAAAAAAAAAAAAAAGAGGGGCGCCTGGGTGGCTCAGTCATTAAGCGTCTGCCTTCGGCTCGGGTCATGATCCCAGGGTCCTGGGATCAAGTCCCGCATCGGGCTCCCTGCTCCTTGGGAGCCTGCTTCTCCCTCTGCCTCTCTCTCTCTGTCTCTAATGAATAAATAAATAGAATCTTTAAAAAAAAAAAAAAGATCTAGGGGCACACAAGCATGGTGGGGCTAACAGACCCATCCCATACTCTTAATTATCGTATTGCTCTTCTCAACATGACTTGGTCTGAGAACACATGAGACTTAGGCACCCTTCTGGCTTCCCCTCCTCAATTCTTTCACAATTGTCCTCCTCTCTGTCTACAGAGGAATGGCATACTTTCACCTTTATTGGGTATTTATGCTCTTTTGTGCTCCCACCCATCAGCACAAGAAGAGGATGACTAGGCTAGTCCACTGATCCAGGAGGTAGATAAAACAAGTTGAGCATATCCCCCTCCCAGATGTCCTAGCCTTTGAGGGAGGAAGGAAATTAACTATAAAACACCGGCAACTTAGGACCCAGGTCCGATACATACCAACATAGAATGCTCCTTAGTAACTTACTCAGGGCTCTACCTTTATCTAACGGTAGCAAGCATCGGCCCCAAGTGAACAGCAATGAGAAGTACCTTTCCTGTTAAATGTTAATCATATGAAAAGTGTTAGGAAAAAATAAGAGTCCAAGCTATTTTTAACTGCCAGATACATATAAACATAATGAAAAATAAGCCGCCAGAGGAATAAAAACATGTGGGTCTTGGGATTATTAAAAATGGAAGAATAACCATTTTGCTAAGATCAATTTAGTTTAATTGTCTGACCTCTTTGATGCCTCACCACTGAGAGAAGACACTAATGTGACTGAGGTGCACACATTCCTACTCTGGAGGCAGAAAAATGGTCAAGAATCACTATAAAAAAAATCACAGGTTATGTAAGGCTCACAGCCAAGTTTTTAGTGGACAACCCGAAGTAGCTGGGAGCATATGAGTAGCTGCACAAAATGCCCACCGAGGCAACTCCTCCATGCCCTCCCCACCCCCTGAAGCTTTCGAATAACCTAAGAAATGATCCCAAAGTGCATCTGTAATACAATAAATAAAGGGTCTGAAAGCTGGAAGCCATGGGCCAAACCTGCTCACGGCCTGTGTCTGTAAATGTTTCGTTAGAACACAGCCACACCTGATGTTTCCATGTTATTTGTGGATTCTTCCATAGATCAGCAAAGTAGAGTAGCTGCAACAGATATAGGATGGCCCACAAAACCTAAAATATTTGCTATTTGTCCCTTTTCATAATACCTTCGCCAACCACTATTAAACTATAATTGCTCCACTCTGACATACATGCTTTAAAAGGCTTTGCAAAAAAACCATACTTTGGTCAATTTCCTCCTATATATAATTAAGTATATTTTGGAAACCAGTGACTCCCTCCTCCATACACTTCTAGTCTCAAAGCAGATGAACAAGCAAAACTTAAATCCCACATCGAAGTACTAGCTTATGGACTATCAGCTGGATGTTTCCTAATGCTGTCTCCAAAATAATGTGTGCTCTGACATGCTCACAATGAACTGTGTCACATATAGATCCTACAACATTCTTTCCAAGCAGGACAGAGAGAAAATCATCAATGTGCCATGAATCACTCCTAAATCCCATCAACGCATATGTAGAAAATGAGATGTGCTAGACCCATGAAATCCATGTTGAAATAAAAGTATTTTTTTTTTTCTGTTCTCGTGAAGAATAAGCACTGCAACTTACCCAGTAAATCTGAAGTTACAACCATGCTCAACGATGCCATGGAGCAGTACGTGGGGCTTTCAGAATGATGGTGACAGGCAACCTTGACATAGTGGATGAAATCTGATGAAAAGGAGGGGCATATGTCCCAAAATCGGAGTTCAAGCCTGAAGCCAGCAAGGAGCAGGGGAGGGAAGTATGCACAGGAGCACAAAAGAGGGAAGATGAGGAGCCCACAGAATAAAGAAGGTAGCCAGGGTAGGCACCAAACCGAAAGGCTCAAGGCCTTGTCTTTATTTCTGAGGAAAGCCTCCCAGCACAGTCTCTTAAAAATTAATGAGAGCAAACCTCAATGCTTCTCTCTTGACAGGTAATGGACACTACAGAACACTAAGGATAGGTAATGGGTTGTTGGCAGCATTATTTCAATTAAAAAAAAAAATAACTTACTTTGAAGTCAAATACTTTAAAAAGAAAAACCAAATTAAAACATGAAATATAATATAAACCTCTAAAACATACTTTTTTGAAGTGTCCCATATTAACAATATTCTAGGGGCCACAGGTAGCGTGATTGAAGATAAAGAACACACACTTTGAGTCTGATAGGCTATGGTTAAAAAGGCAAACTTGTCTCCATATACATGTGTGTCTAGGTTCCAGGAGCTCAAGGACCATGTCTGAATCTCGGACATAGTCCAGTGCTCAGCGAAGGGGTAGCCACATGGTAAGTGCTTTGGAAAAATTTTCAATGGTTCAGTGGACAAGCTCTTTACATCATTTCCTAATGGGCAGTAAATTCCAGTGCCAGTATTCAAACCCAGCGAAACAACTACCTTACCTCTTTGTCTGTGATGGAAAATAAAATGTCCATCATGCCTGGCTGGCTCAGTTCATGGGTCCTGTATTAGGACCAAAGGAGATGTTATTATATGAGAATGCATTTTGTAAAGTACGAGCCACTGCAAAAACATAAGTGAGAGATGGAGATATAATAAGTATGTATCACTCCTTTCAAGTTAGTCAATATTCTCCAGCAATAGAAAACTGCAAAGGAGAGCCATCCTAAGACAGATTTTCCCCCCTTTTTTATCTAGGGATGTTCTGAAACCTCTAGCATACTATTTCTTAAGAGTTCACCATTGTGTATTATAGGTTTGTGGTTGTTTACTTTTTTATTTTAATTTAAACCCAGGAGAGCAGGGGATCCTGGGTAGCTCAGTCGTTAAGCGTCTGCCTCCGGCTCAGGTCATGGTCCCAGGGTCCTTGGATCAAGCCCCACATTGGGCTCCCTGCTCAGCAGGAAGCCTGCTTTTCCCTCTGACCCTCCCTCTGCTTGTGTCCCTTTCTCGCTGTGTCTCTCTCTGTCAAATAAATAAATAAAATCTTAAAAAAAAAAAAAAAAACCCGGGAGAGCATTGTATTTTATTCAACCAGATCCCAACAAACTCTTCAAAAATTACTTCCCCTCCCCAGCCTATTCAAGCATTCTGCAAAAAAGAACATTTGCAATTTGGGAACCTGAAATTCATATTTTTTCTGTCTCTGCAACAAGATAAAAACATCCACCAACTTCCTGGAGTCCGTCGTGATCAATAAACATCCGATGTCTGAGAGCACCACAAATATTGGAAGGGATTTTTCAGTTGTCCTCCAGATTTCACTAAGAGCTTCTGTGTGAAGCTCTAGTCAGTGTACAGAGACTAATGCTGATGCTTTGGAAGAAGCGTCTGATCCAATGCGGAGGAAATGTCTCGACTTCCTCATCCAAAATCGCATAATACTTCTGTTTCTTATTCTTTCCAGTTCTATAATTCTTAATTAGCCAATGATGCAGAATTTGAATATTAAGGAATTTAAAGTACTCCTAAGGAGCCAGAAACACACACACACACACACACACACACACGCAAACACAAGTATACTTGATAAACTATAGATGCACCTTTTCATTTTAGAGTTGTTTTCAGATCCAATTACACAATTTTTTGCACCTGCTGGTTTTGGGGTTACAGTTTCACCTGGGCATTGTCATTGCCACATGGTAGAGGCCACATCTCATGTGTACTACATGATCCATACCTTCATTTTAGACTTTAACATCCATACAAATGGGCATGTTGTTAAAGTACAGCTATGGGTTCGACGGGTCCGGAGTAGGACCCAAGAGTCTGCATTTCTAACAAGTCCCAGGTGACACTGATGCTGTTGGTCTACAGATCACACTTCTAGAAGGAAAGACCCACATCAGTTCCCACATCAGACCCATATCTGTTCACTTTCGGCTCTTAGACCTGAGCTGAGTTCTCCTTGGGAGCTCCCGTTTGGCCTCTTCTCAGCTCTGAGTTCCATTCTATTTGCTACATCACATGAAGGAGTTTAATGATAACGCTGTTGTCCAGATTTGCCTAGAGTAGATTTGAAGGATTTATTGTTTTTAACTGTTTTTCTATATTTTTATTATATTCTACTTCACTAATTTGTATCATAAATAATACTTTCAAAATGCAATCATAAAACAACTAGCTAATGAAAAGAAATCCTATTAAAATAGCCCAGTTTCTACGCCTACCAAAGTATATCACTGTGGAGTTGTTGTTTTGACATAATAAAAATCAAAAATTGAACCTACCTATCTCAACTAAGTGAATTAATGTACTGGAAAGATGCCGGGAAAGGAAAGAATTGGTGTGACTTGGGACCGGATGGCAGGAAGTGCAGGTGAGGTCTCAGGCCAGCCTGTGGGTGGTTGCTTCTCCCTCTGCAGGGTCTCTCTAAGCTCTATAGTATTTTACAATCTTTGTGGCACTGCCTCAAGACACAGAGTCCTGGTACTAAGCTTCTGATCGGCAGGGTTTAAATCAAGAGCTTACCTCCCTTCCCCGGCTAAGATCAGAGGAAATGTGGCCCTGGTATGGGCAGCAGACTCAGGAAGCTGATTTCCTGCTGAGACCACACAAAACAGGGGATACCCTCCCCCCCAAAAAAGGGGGCTGTCAGATGAAGGGAGTGAATGTGGATACCCACCAATGCAAAAAATTGACAAATGTTACCATACACAGGTAATCAGATGTTGTATTAAAGTATGCAATGTTGTCACACAATTGTCATTAAATATCTCAGAAAACATACAATGTTAAAAAAAAAAGTCAATTGTAGACACCTGCTTAAATATTACGGGAGGCAGGTTTTCATGGTTAAAGAAAACTACCTAATGTAAGACCTCTAATTCGTTGTTTTTATTTTGTTACAATTACAAAACATACAAATGCTCCCTTTTCTTCTGAGACTTTTTCTCCTTCACATTATCCTGTTGGGTGAGAGGTGGATGATGAAGCATATGCCTCGTTTTATAGCAAGTCCTACTCATTTCAAATCTGTTCAATGAGCATTGTGTTTTGTTTCCCCCTTTCTAGTGAATATTAAAGAAAAGAACAAGGGAAAGGTGGTTAATTCAGAAAATCCTATTATTTCCATGACATGGAGATCCCATTTGTACATGAACGGCAAACAGTGCCATTGTTTCTGTTTAGAAGAAATAAAAATTGAATATATGTATTTGTATTGTTGGTAGTTTCCTCCTTAAACAGAAACACTTTGGTTGTCTTTGCCATGTCTAGTTATTTAAATTATTTTTTAATGTGGCAAAGGCCTTGGAATTAATCAGCCCCATCTGCATACACAAAAGACATGACAGAGGGAACAAAAACGTCTGAGGACAAAACTAAGCTTCCTTTCACAGGCAATGGGGGAAATTAGTGTCATCACTAGGTTGAAGACATAAAGAGATTCAAAATTAAAAATCCTTTGAACGCTTCCAACAAGATTCCTATAATCAGCTGAAAGATAAGTAATGATCAAAGCCCTTTAAAACAGTATTGTTCACTCCATTAGAACTGTTTAAATGTACCCTACTATTCACCAGAAATTATACAAGATTACTGCAGAAGCTATGCTATTGTTTCAGCAAGGCACCCAGATGTTTTAAGGATGGCTTCCCCCACCAACATAAGGTTAAAAGCCAAGATTCAAAAACAGCTGCTGTTATAAACCTTAATTACCAGGAACATCCCCCCACATAGGTGCTCAGTTGCTCTGACAAATTGATTTATCCTGAAGAGAGCAGGCTGGAGGTGGTGTTTGGGGAGCCAGGGAGGCAGATGGGAGGATGGCAACTTTTTTCCTACATGAAACCAAATTTTGGCCACTTCTTCAAACAAACCCTTCCAAAGGGTTCAGTAACTTTGTATCTGGGATATGTTAACCTCCTAAAGATTGCTTTTTCATTTAGTCCATGTTATCCCAGCTCCAGGATGATGGGTGAAAAGAGATAAGCACATTTCTACACACCTCATTACCACTGTTATTTTATGCACTTGCCCGGGGATATCACACACAGCAGTGCCATGTTGGGATCTGAGAACATTCCTAAGCAGGAGTCCAGAATAATGAACATTTGACAGATTTACTAACTCTTTACTCTTACTCCCTGATGCACTGTGAGCTTTTAATAACAACTTTATTATTGCTTTTATTGATAGCAATTTGGAAGGGACATCTTCTTTCTGTCTCCATCCTTAAACATTTTGAAGGTTCCACATGACATGGTTTATCATCATTAACTGAAGATGGTGAGAGAATCAGCAAGGTTTTAGAAACTGATTTCTACCAGCCATTTTGGAAAAATATACAGCAACTTCAATTTCACGTTCTAGGCAATATCGGCTTAAATGTTGTGGCCTCCACTGAGTCCAGGAATGCACAGAGAGAGGGACATGTTTCGAGCTACATATGACCTCTGAAGGTGTGTGAACCAAATCAACAGTAAGTAGGCAAGGGTTAAAATACGGTGCTTTTATTTTTTTTAATTATTTTTAATTTTTAAAATTTTTTAAATTTTATTTTATTATGTTCTGTTAATCACCATACATTACATCATTAGTTTTTGATGTAGTGTTCCACGATTCGTTGTTTGTGTATAACACCCAGTGCTCCATTCAATACATGCCCTCTTTAATACCCATCACCAGGCTAACCCATCCCCCCACCCCCCTCCCCTCTAGAATTCTCAGTTTGTTTCTCAGAGTCCATAGTCTCTCATGGTTTGTCTCCCCCTCTGATATCCCCCCGTCCATTTTTCCCTTCCTACTATCTTCTTCTTCTTTCTTTTTTTTAACATATAATGTATTATTTGTTTCAGAGGTACAGGTCTGTGATTCATCAGTCTTACATAATTCACAGCACTCACCATAGCACATACCCTCCCCAATGTCTATCACCCAGCCACCCCATCCCTCCTACCCCCCACCACTCCAGCAACCCTCAGTTTGTTCCCTGAGATTAAGAGTTCCTCATATCAGTGAGATCATATGATACATATCTTTCTCTGATTGACTTATTTTGCTTAGCGTAATATCCTCTAGTTCCATCCACATTGTAGCAAACAGCAAGATTTCATTTTTTTGATGGCTGCATAATATTCCATTGGGTATATACACCACATCTTCTTTATCCATTCATCTGTTGATGGGCATCTTGGCCCTTTCCATAGTTTGGCTATGCAGATAATATGATACTTTATGTGGAAAACCCAAAAGACTCCATCCCAAAACTGCTAGAGTTCATACAGGAATTCAGTAAAGTGGCAGGATATAAAATCAATGCATAGAAATCAGTTGCATTTATATACACCAACAACAAGACAGAAGAATGAGAAATTAAGGAGTCGATCCCATTTACAATTGCACCCAAAATCATAAGATACCTAGGAATAAATCTAACCAAAGAGGCGAAGAATCTGTACTCAGAAAACTATAAAATACTCATGAAAGAGACTGAAGAAGAGACAAAGAAATGGAAAAATGTTCCATGCTCATGGATTAGAAGAACAAATATTGTGAAGATGTCAATGCCACCTAGAGCAATCTACACATTCAATGCAATCCCTATCAAAACACCGTCAACTTTTTTCAAAGAAATGGAACAAATAATCCTAAAATCTGTATGGAACCAGAAAAGACCCCAAATAGCCAGAGGAATGTTGAAAAAAAAAAAAAATACGGTGCTTTTAGTGTCAAACTGTAAACGTCTAGTCCAGTTTTGAATGGTTGAGCTCTAGATATTTTTCACCCTCCTCCTTTATTCTCAACCCCCAAATAGCACATCATAGGTGAAGCGAGGTCGAAATGAGCATCACCGCTGTCCTTAGAAGACACTGAAATTTGAGAACGCAAGTAATGTTGGGGAAAATGGCAAAGTGCAACATCACTGGGTTTGCCTTGGAGTCACAGAAATAGTTGTCTGAGATTCTCGTATACATATATTTAACAATCACACAACAAAACAGAAACACACTGCATCCAGCCATGACTTGTGGTCTTCATTCCTCCACATCCCTGCGTGTGAACTCCAGGCGAATTGCAGGATGACAGTGTTGATCTTTTGTACTCTGATACAGTGATTCCTGGACACGAGTTGCATCAAAATCATCTTCAGGAGTTGTTAACCCTAATAACCACAGTAATTAGAATAATCATAACTTGCATTTACTGAGCACCCAGTAAGTACTCTGCTAACCACTTCTCAAGTATACCCTCTTTCAAGGACACAAAAGTTTTAGAAAATCAGAATCACTAGAGGTGAGGCCCTGGCACCGCCTAGATGATTTCAATTTATACTGGGCTTTGAAAACAACTGTGAGAAAGGAACATTACTTTACAACTAAGTTCCCAGACCCTGGGGATGAGTACTCATTGGTGAACAGAGGGTTTAAGATGCCTCAAGGAAAACCTGACTTATCCCCCCTAAAACCCACAGGAGCTTTTAAGTAAGTCAGAGAAGAGATTCCAAAATTTTTTTGGAAGGCCTTAATTTTTTTTTCCTGCTATGACTCTGGACTCCCATACTTCTCTGCCATTATGCTGTATTCTCAAGTTCCTTGGTAATTAGATACACTGGCCCAAGTTGATATCCAGTACCCTGTTGATCCCAAACAGGCCTTGTGGTTAGCATGCTTGTTACATTCGATGATTCCGGGGTGTTTACTGTTACTTGTGGAGTTCTTTGCACTAAGTAAGGAGTAAGCTTTGGATGAAGACCTGTAGATTCCAAGTTCCTGACAAAATACTTCTTAAAATTATTTTAAGGAACCATGATCTTATAGGCCCTTACATTAACTGGTCCTTCCACTTGGAATGGCTTTTCATTAGTTGAGCCCGTGAACTGGTGAAATCTAAATCAGTGTTCCTGGGTCTTGAATCCTCTTATTATATTTTATAAATGAAATGTTAAATATCCAGAGGAGCCAGATTAGAGTATGACTTCCTCAAGGGCAGGCAATGATTTTATGTATTTTTGTTTCATTTAAATATAGCATATGGAGTTTCATTATAGTTGAAGAATCTAATACGCAATTAAAAAAATAGTTAATGAGTTAACTCCGGCAGTGACTTCTTCCTACACTTACAGCATGATAAGCTGCATATAACACACGGTAAGAAAGATGCGTTCTCCATGAATGCCTTAACAACTAGACCTGAAAACAACCCATGGAATGAGCAGGTTTGCTCAGTGGCACTGCTCTTTCTATGAGAGTCGCAAGTAATTTCTAGTCTTTTATTTCACTGAAACATATCAACAACTTCGAACAACAAGTAAATGATTGACTTTGATGTGCACCCTAAGTAATGTGAAGACAGCTAATCAAAACTTTTACATAACCTACCAAGTAATCTGGTGAAACCACTATGGTGAAAGCTAAAATTCTTTGAAGTAGAAAGTCCCTACCAGAAATTGATGTGAAATGTAAAGGGTTAACCAGGACTGAATTTAAAACCGCTTTTCCATGGGTAACATTGCCAAAAGCGAAGGAACTGCTATTTTGCATGAAGTAAGTAATACATTTCATTGGAAGTGAGTTCAAGTGTTTTCGATATTTACTCTATGTGACAAGCTATAGGCAACGTGGAGGGAGCTGGATTTTATGATATGCTTTTCACAGTAGGCCCTAAAATTTTGAATCTGAATCTTTAAATATACACTTAAGATATCTTCATGATAGAAGAGAAAGATATGTTAAAATCTGTTTAAAGCATGCCTTATCAAAATGATTGCTGCTGGCCGGGCATTTTCCCCATTATTCCATTTTAACTTAACCATGTCAGACTCGCACCTCCTAGCCATATTGGCAGGGATAGCTTAATGAGATAAAAAGGAAAAGGAAAAAAGAAAAAAAAAGAAAGAAAGAAGAAAGAAGGGAATGAGCTAATGAGCTAGATGGCTTTGGTAGCCCTGACCTGAAAATGTTTTTTTCTGTATAGATTTGTTTTAATGAATACCATGTCAACCTGCCCTTATTCACCTTTCTGTGAATCTTGTGTTTGAATATATCAGATAACAGCATTGGCGGTGCAATTTGCCTGTCCAATTTTGAAAGGCAAACTCTCCTGTTTGTGACATCATTCAAACTGCCACACAGCATGGTGTTCAGAGTTACAGATAATATAACTTGAATTTTTTTCCTCCATAATGCATTTTGGAAAGAAAGAAAGAAAAACAAAACAAAACAAGGAAGAGCATAATGAGAGATTCATCCCAGGATGAGGTCACCATTTGATGACTTGGATCCAACTCCAACCACACCTAGGTACAGTGAACTCCAACCCTTACCTTACGCTTGTGTGCAATTTTTTTTACTCAATTTTCTAAGGAACAAGAAACATCTGTCTTTTTGAGCCTCTTCCCAGCACCAATCCCATGGACAGATGTTTTCCAAACACGTTGTCTGTGAACATTTAAAGGAATACTCTATTTGCATAAACTCTGGGAATTCCAAGCTTCGTGCTTTCCATACTGTTTTAGTTTTTTAAATCAGTATTTTTTTGTTCTGTACCCATCATTTTGTTTTACTCCTCATAAAGCAGACATTGTGTGCACACATCTGTTAAATCTGGGCTGCATTTATTACAGTTCTGTTCTTCCAGAAACAGGAAGGATTAATTACCACAGACCGGCTCTAGAAGCACCCTGTGTTCCTTAACACACAAAATTAATTCAGAGTTGACAAAACTCTTTCAGACACAGCCTGCTTCCTGCTGATGACGCTTTATTAGCATATTCTTCCCAGAAAAAAAAATGCCTCATAGACCCTTTTTACCTCTCCTCGGAGTTCAATTTGTAGAGCACTGAGTGACAGGCAGCAAAATGGCTTGAATATATCTAAGGCAAGTTGCCAAAACTCTCCTGATAGCTGCACTTTGGAGCCTTTGTTCTGAGCACATTAAAGTCACAGAAGGTCCATGTACTGGAGACTGTGGGGCAGGCAGGATGTTCTCAGTAAGACAAAACAGCAGGTGATAAATGACATTAAATAACAGTGAGAATTTACCAGACTAAATTAACTACTAGAGTGAAATGTTCTCAGCTCTAAGGCTATATTAACAGTGAATTTATAATTAGGCGATTATCATTCTTTTTAGTGTTTGAGGAAGTCTATATGTAAAAATGATGAAGACAGCTCTATTTGACTCTGGAGACACACTGCTGGAAGTGGTTCTAAAAACGCAAGAGAATAATTCTTTCTGTATAAAGAAGTATAAAGTCATTTGTAAAAATAAGTGCTTGGAAGTGAATTAGATGGCTGGATATCTACACACATGTGAGCATGTGTGTGCGCACACACACGCACACACACATGCACATTTAAAACCTGCAGCGTCAACGAACGGACTGCCAGGAAATCAAACTCTCCAAAATATAGTCTTGTTGGTGATCTCAAAATCAATGTGAGGTTGATTACTGGCATGAGAATTTTTAAGGTGCACATTAAGTTTGTTTTTCTCTTTCCATCAAAGACAGTATCCTTAAAAATACCCCACTCCTTCTCTAAACCTTAAGGAATTCCTTTATGACCCTTGTCATATTTGTGGCCTTATAAGAACATTTCACCTTGGATTTTAACCTAAAGCCTCTAAGAATCTGAAGGATTGTAATACAATCTTCCAAAAAAAAAAAAAAAAAAAAAAGTCAGGGAAGGAGAATGAACTGCTAAATTTGTCATTGACTGGGTTCTCCTAAAATCACCACATGGCAATAGCTTTGTCAAATACCCTTAAACAAAATAAGAAAATATAGAAAGCTACAATAATCTTCAAACTTCTTAAAACCGTTCTTCTTTACACAGTATTTTTCTCTCCCAGACCTATGCTTATGTCCGAGGAATAGTGTTCATAGTTTCCAGCCTATCCATAAGAATCCCTTCCTTAAAAAAGGAACGAGTTCCAAATGGTGCCAGGAGCACATATGGGTCTTTGGTAGAATTCTCACCATGTAACATCTTGTGCACTTTCCACGAGGATTTCTCTTAAAGCTAGAACACTTCATTTTTGGCAACTGAGCCCCGTATGTCTAGACACATTATAGTGCTTGGTTACAATTGTATTTCCATAATAAACTAGTATCCATTCATTCATAACTTTCCCCCAAAATTCTCCTTTTGGGCTTTAAACTCTCCAGGCTTAGCCTCAGCCAAAAGGTGAATATTTAGAAAGTTTCTGCTAAATCCATTTTATCAGATACTGACTTATATGACTCAAAAAATCATTTTCCATATGTCTATAAGAATTATTACCCAAGAAACTAACCCATGAGGAGCTGGCTTCTAGAATTTAAGTCTTGAATGTGATGAATCTTTTGAGAAACAAACTCAAAAGCTGGAATGAAAGATTCCAATTTCAAACCAAAATTGTCCTATATGTATGCTTATTCCATTAAAGCAAAAACACTCATAAACACAACTCCACTTTTTCAGTTCTTGCGGATACGTCCCCATATGTGCATCCCTTTCCACTTACTGTCTTGAAAGCATTATTAGTAAACTCCCAACTAAACTATGAGAAGTTCACAGCTAGCTGTACATCTTCTGCATATAGGGGTTCTAGCATGGATGTATTTTCTAATAGCATCTTAAGGTCCCCAGACAGCATTGGTCATGTGCACTGCTTTGCATCCAATCTCTCTCCATATCACGCAGAAGTGGGTGAGCTGTTTGTGCAGGTTACTGTTGCATGGATGATTTTTTAATCTGTACTAATTTGAGTTTTTCATTTCTCCTTTTTGACATAATCTATAACAGTTTTTTTAATTGAGATCAAATGACCTATAACATTATAGAAAGTTTATAAATATATCACATGTATGAAATAACTAAACATAGAATTTGAGCTTATTTGCTCATTCTGACCCATTTATTCTCTTTCAATTCCATCTGCTTCTTTGGGCACCCAGTGTACTGAGATTCTCAAGGGACTGCCTTTCATAATGGATTAATTAATAAGCACTAACTCAATGGCTTAATGAATCAGCCCTTCCAAAATTGTTTTTATTTAAAGAATACTCACAAAAGCAAGGTAAACAATCAAACTGACAGTGAAATTTGAGGCACTTGGCTCCTGGACAAGGGTGATGTTTTGTTCAAAGCAAACCCCTATATATTACTCATTTTTACTTCCCTGTGCCTCAATTGCCTCCTCCCCCGAATAGGAAAAATAACAGCGTCTACCTGTTTGGTTAATCGTGAAACTTAAACAAGACCGTGCATACATGTCACTTCAAAGAGTTCTGAATAAACATGCCCTCCGAAAATATGAGTTACCATCTATGCTACTGTCATTATTCTGATTACCAAAGATGACTAAAAGAGCCCTGAAAGTGTCCACTCTAAGCCTAAATCCAGTACTGACAATCATAGAAGTTGATCTCCCCACTTTTAAAAGAATGACAATTCTGAAATTTAGATAAATATCCATTCTTATGATCTGGGTAAAATGTTTTGGTACAAGAACACACATCTAGAATCCCTTTTCAAACTTACTGAAACAGACATTCACCACCAACACATGTAAGTTACTACAGAAGGCCGCATATTATCAAGGTAACGGCAGGTCTCAAGTGATCTCTTATGGATCCCTTATGATCCAAACCAGCGTGTCCTCGGAGTGCATGTAGTAGAGCGGGGTTGGCATCACTAACCCACCCAACAGCTTATACCATCTACTCTAACAAACCATTTTCACTCTCTTCAATGCTCTACAGTTGTAGGTCCTTGAATCAAGGACAATGAGATATCCATTTAAAAGATTAGTCAAAGTATGCTTTCAGTATTTAAATGACCAGACAATTCCTGCATTGTTTTACTATAAAGAGAGGCTACAGGCAACATGACCTTAGTTAGATGGCTTTTAAGAACTTTGCATCTGTTGTCAAACTGAAAAGAACAGCCCGAAAGTTAAGAAAAAACGTAATTTGGTGATGTCGAGGGAACATTGTTGATTTTTATTATTTTTTTATTTGTATCACAATATAGCAAAGGTACTATGTAGATTTTTTGGGGGGCAGGGGGGCGTTCCCAGAATAGAAACAGAAAATAAATACCTTCTAAGACTATTTCATAGTAAGTTCCAAATAAGCTATTTTATAATGACTCACAGGATCATGAACCAAGATAGACAGGTATAACTTCACTGAAATATAGTAATTAAAAAACTGACCCATATCATACAGTGCAAGGCAGCAAAGTATCAAAAAACAAACAAATATTTCAGGCCTTCCTTCTCAAATCAATCTTCTTTTTAACCCCTGGTCAGTATGCATGTTTTCCTTTCTTTACTTTTATTATTAAAGGCAATTTCTACTCCTATGCTTAAACCCAAAATATAATTGAGTAAAAATTACACATAAAATGCATATTCTTGTTCTTTCTTAAAAGGTCAGTAATAACTCCATATTTCAATAACATTTACATAACACCTACTAGTTTATGAAGCATTCCCCTGCTCAAGAAATCCCTTCATCATCACCAGAACCCATAATGTATGCATTAATACCTTCATTTTACAACTGAGGTTAAGTGGCTTACCCAAACTCCTGCTTCTATAAATTACCAGAGACAAGAGGCAGACCCGGATCTTCAGGTCACAAATTCCGCCATATCACATTCCTCTGTGGACCATTATTTTAAGCTACCAGTGACTGTACCTTTGAAATGACTCTTAAAAACAAACTATAGAGATTTCACAGTGTGTCAGGCAGCTCTGTGCTGTTTATGTGTATTATTTTAATTAATATTCAAAATAATAATGTGAGTTATGAGATTTATTTGCGGCCTCATACAGGTAAGAAATTTCTCAAAATTATAAAACTTACAAATGCCACAATGGGAATGGGAATAAAACCCCTATGTCTCTGACCCTAGATTCTGTTCACTTAGTCACGATCTTGGAGAATTATGTGAAATTGTTTTAAATGTGTTTTTCATGGGCCTTCATGGAAAATATGTTACTGAATTCTTGAAATGAAGGTGATACGAAGATACTGTACTTTGTTGACTGCTGAGCACATGGTGTTGTTGAGGTTTATCTTCTGGGCTCATAGCCTCAAGGACCCTAGTGAAGTGGGAAGTCAGATGTGGGGTTAAGGAATCCAAAGAGGGAACAGAATGACCATGTAGATTTCACACACTATATAAAAATTAGCTTGGAGCAAGTGTGAGGCTCTGCAGACAGGATCTGTAAGAAGATTGAGTCTAAGTCATTGAGTGTCTGCAGCAAGGACATCATTCTGCCGGTATCTGTTTGGGAGTAAGTGCCGTGGTGAGGAAGGACACAAACATAGGCAAGGCTGTGGAGAATGATTCTAAGTGTGGGGATCCTATTAAGTGGGATGGGGAAGAGAGTATGAGTAATGAACAAATGAGAGTTTGAGAAATGAGACATCTTGGCCAGAAATAAGGCAAGGTCATGGATATACTTGGAGTCAAGTAATGTTAAGTAGTGGGGAATAAAACAGAGGGTTTTATGATCATTTATCCCTCTGGATTGGATCATGCATAAGAGTAGGATTAGCTCAAAGTCAGAAAGGCTCGAAGCCAGAAACCCAGAGCACTACGAGAAAGACATTTCATTAATCTAAATATATTAGTTAGCCAGGGTCTAGACAAGGACTTTATGGATAAGAAAGTAAAGAAAGCAGTAATTTAACACAACAGAAATTGTAATGGCCATAACAGATTTAAGACAAGAAGCATCAAATTTAAATCCCATTTGCATTAGGAAAAAGTGTAATACATTTTAATAATAAGTAAAAACCATAGCAGTTCATTCCTTTTTTTTTTTTTTTTTTTTTTTTTTTTGCCAGTCTGCCTCCCGCCCCCCTTGTGGGGATTACACAAAAAGTAAGATGAATGAAATCTCTTACGACTTCTATTCCCGTGGCATAAAGATAGTCTCTTTGCCGTGTCGGTGATGAACTTAACTTCCAAAAAGAGTAAGGGGATAAGAAGGAAAAAGGGATTTTATCAAATTTGTTCACAATGCTGATTGATTAAGATATGGATTTCTAATGTGCATTCTACAAGCTAGATCGTAGCATACTGCCTGCCTGGACAAATCGTACTTAGTAAGTCATTTCGGAAGCAATTCAAAATTGCAATAAAGTCGTGGATTTCGTAGTGTCCCCCTCCCGATTTATTTTTTCAGCATTCAGATGAGCATTTGGGGGCTTCAGGGGCTTTTTAATGCCTGCATCTCAGAGCGCCAGCAGACTCCCAACCTTGGTACTCAGCCACGAGCGCAGCTTACATCACACGCCTTCTTCCATCAGTTGCGCTCGGCGTGCAAAGCCCTTGCCATGCTCTTCCTGACCTTGGTTCTCCGCACTTAAATCTTTCAATTTCTGACATGACTACGCCCACAAGAACATGTTAAATGCCGGTACGTTGCTGTCTTCCACTGCACACAGCCCTCCTCTTCAAGGTCTACAGGTCTTTGGTGAGGTTGGGGCGTGCATTTCCGCCCCAGGAGTTCCGAGGCCCCTGCTGCACATCCAGGGCCCCTGCTGCACATCCAGGGCACGGTCGGGCCTCTGGCGCACGTGATCGCTAGAGTTCGCAAAGACACGTGTAATCTTAACTTTATACGTATACCTTCCTCTGAGAAATCCCACAGAATTTCAAAGGAAATAATTTAGTCAATGTCATCTAAATTAAAGGTACTAAAACCGAGTATCAAAACACATGGACAATAATATCAATTTTATATAATTTTGACCTGCAAGTATGAAGGTCAAAATACTCCTTTATCTACCCCCCCAGACATGGATGACACAATGACGTTATGTATCTACTTTCTTTCTGCAAAAGGAGAGCATGAGGAGACAGTGACAATGTCAGTGTCAAACAAGAATAGGAGAAATGTCAAAATTATATATTTTTCTTAAAAAAAGGTTTTCTAAAAAAATGCAATTTTGAAAACCACATGGAGAAACTTAAACTGCAAAGAAAATATAAAACTTCAAGTTTATCAAATTATTTGTCTACATATGAAATTTTATCATCTTAAATTGTTATTACTACTACTTATTTTTAATTGTAAATATAGGAAAAAGTACTCAAATGCTCTTTGTGTGCTGTTGGCCCCTTAATCCTTAATTCTGTATGACACATTAAAAAAAAAAAAAAAAGGGATTTGTGTGTTGGATCAAACCTACAGTTCAGAAAACCTAGACATGAATTTTAGGATTCCTTTTAAATGGTGCATTACTAAATCCTTAGAAATGGTATTATTTTCAGCTTAACCTGAGAAAACAAAATCTAAAAGAATTCAGAAAGCTTGGCCAACGTCACATAGCAGGATGGTGGAAGACATCAGGGGGAACACAGGTGTCCTGAGTTCCTGTGTCCATATTCACGCACAGGGGCTCCCTCTAGAAAAAGGCTGGACTCCCTCCCTACTGCAGAGCTTGGGAGAGGGGACCAGACACACAGGCTCAGCCTCTGCTGGGCTCTCCACCATGTCTCCATGAAGTAACAGTCAAGTTTGTTTTTTACGATGTGATAAATTCAGTGGGTCGGCTGTTGTCCAGAACTGTCGGGAATGGAGGGAGGTAGTCTGAGGATTTGAAGGGACACGTGTTAGGAGGCCAATAGGGCCACAGAGCCCAAGCCTTATTCTCCAATATAACTTTTATTAGCGATAGCTCAGCTGCTTTAATCCTAGATCTCTGATCCCCTATGTCAATCTCTGGATTGGCTATAATCTTGGGAGGAAAGAAGAATATGAGGGACTGGCTGCCTTCCCGAACCTTTCACAGACTTCAATAATAGAGCTGAGACCCAACCCAGGTTTTGTGATTCCAAGTGAAGGAACACTTAGGGAACACTTGCCGTCATTCGGTAATTAGGAGTGAAACTCAAGTGTAAATATGAAGGGGAGCTCTGGGGAAAATGGTGATTTGGGCACAGGAGCCCGTTCCATCCCTGTCTTTGCCAATCCTTCCCAGAAATAAAAGCCACAGTGAGGTGGGAGGCCCTGCAAGACTGTTTTGAGCACTAGGCAGGGAGAGTTTGGGGGCTTGGAAAGTGGATAAAGATGGAAAGAGGTGGGTGAAATGAGAAATGAGCAGAGCATAGGACAAAAGGCAAAGCACATGAAGAAGTGATTTTCAAGGATTAAGAGTCAATGGCCTCACACATCCAAAAATTACAGCTCCTCCTGGTATATAAATGAACTACAATTAAGATAATATTAAGATATTATTTCCTCTACCTATTAAACAGCAGATTCTAAAGAGAGTGGGAGATCAGAGAGACAACATGCACTTGTCATGCTACTTAGTTACATATTAAAAGCCTTAAAATGTGCATATGCTCTGATTAATTTCCACTTTCAAAATGCATCCTACAGAAACAATCTAAGTATGAAGTATGTGTAAAAATATATATATAATATTATATAATATTAATATATATTTAAGGGACTTAAAAATTGTCAATAGGAAAAATTGAAATAATCTCCATTATGCACTTAGCTTAAGTATGTAGAAGTATATGCATATGATAGAACGTGATAGGTCTTAAAAATGGTTGTAAAATAGTAGCTATCACTACTAGAAATATTTATAATAGACAGGTGTAAAAGAATTGAACTGTGATGTAATGCATTCTTTAGCATTATTTTTCAAAACCAACATGAAGCACAATCATATACAGAGAACAAGAGATCAAGTATAAGAAAGAGAAGAAAAAAGCATCTAACCATTATTAACATTCTTTCTTCCAGCAAGTAGAGTTTCAGTTAACTTTTTAAAATTATTTGATTTTCTTTCACTTTTCTGGGTTTTCTAAGTACTCAGTACTGACAATTTTTTTTTTATAATTAGATATATATTTTCCCTTTTAAAGTTTAATAACTTTAAACTTAGTTGCCTGTTCAATATCTATTCATTCATAACTTCTTCCTTACTAATAGATCCTTATTATTTTGTATAAAGTTGCAATGTACCCAATTTAAAATATGTATCTGCCCAGAATCTTTTGCAGATAAGGTTTGCCAAAATGTGTGAACATTGATATGTTAATATAAGTAACTGCTTACATATGTCTTTTCGGCTTTTGCATTTTGTCCTTTGCTCTCCTTAACCTTCTTCCTATCAGAAATACAAGCATGATGGCTGGAGACATAGCAGCCATATTGCTAACATGAGGATAAAAGCCCTAAGCTAGGCAAGATAATAGAAGAAATTTGTGTCCTTGATAACTTCATCAAGCCATTGCACAAGCTCTGTACTACCTACATTTGTGTCTCTTTTATGTGAGGAAAAAAAAAAATCTCTCTACTTTGTAAAGTACTCTGGACCAATTCACTTCGTATGTAACCAAAAGTAATCTTAACTGACACAAAGCAAGAGAAGGAACATTTTAATTTGCATTCAACTCTGAGTTGTAAATGATGATGGTAGAAAACTCCTAAGTTTAGAGACATTTGAATCAAGGAGTTAAGAAAGATGAAAGGATTCCAGAAGATCTCCAGACTGGGGAATTTCTCCCACCATCTTCACCATATTTCAATACTTTGGGTATCAAAAATAGTTGAAGCACATGCATTAGTGTTCTATTCAATGTCAACCTCAGACTTGGGTTTCCCTTAAGAGCTGACTGTCAAACATTATGCAATTGCATATATTTTATTTCTGTTCCAAGGATTAAAAATAGGAATTTTCATGTAGTAAGACATCTTATGTCAAGTGACTTTAACAGTAACATTATATATTACCAAATAGAATTTTCAGATTTAAAAGTAGGGTCATGAAGAAAATACCGTCAAGAGAAAAGGGAATTTTGACCACTGAACGCGATTCATCCCTGGAATATCTGTAGGACTCAAGCAAATAGGATTCATGCCTTTGATCTTTCTCAAGACTTAATCTGCCTCTATATGTAATTCTAACCCTGGGTCATTTCAAATGTAACCCCTGTTCCAAAAAATCTCTATTTCTTTTTTCATATCTTACTGCAGTATTAAAACTAGCTTTTGGCATTGTCAGTATTTAGTAGACCCTTGTAGACATGACTAAAACACCCAGCCCTAGAAGCTATTCCATTAAAATGCAGCATTTTTCTAAATGATGGTTCAACGAACCATAACAAAATAGAACCTCCCCTTTCTGGAAATGATCAGACAGGTTCAAAAAGAATATTTGATGATATGCCAAGCAAGCACATTGCTGCAATTATAGAAGCAATGTCCACACCCAAAACAGCCAGACTTTTCTTCTCAGTTATAGACCAGCTGCCACCCATAGTGAGCCTGATTTAGCACAAGATCAAAAATCCCAACTCCCTCTACATGGGTTCAGTGACATTTCACTGTGGCACAGGATCCAGGTAAAACCATTTTAAAAAGTGATTTGGGACCATGTCAAGAAGAAATTGACACCTAGGGCCATGTTTTCCCATATCATTAGACATCTTCTTACGTTACACTGAGCTGTCCATATAGAAATCTCACTGAAGTGTTGAAAATAAGCTGCCTGCTTCATAATTCATTTATACATTCATCCACTGAACAAATACCTATTGAGAAAATATAATTAAAATGTGAGGATTGAAATGTTATACTAAGCTTCTTATCATGCTTCTGATGCTAACATCATGTTTTGTTGTTTTTATGGTTCCTTCAAACAACTTTTGTTCCTCTAAATGCCATCATATACCTGTTTTGTTAAACTAAGGTGAAGCTAGCTATGTTTCTATTCCATTCAATCCCATATGTTTCATGTTATCAGTACTTTAGGCACCTAAGCTGTATTTTCTACTATTTTATGTATTGTAGAATAACAAAGCCTTAAATTCTTCTGCATGTGCTAATCAATCTGTAGCACCATATCTAAGCTATTATGCAAAGATGCAATATATAATTAATGAAATAATAGAATATCAGTCAGGATGGACTTTCAAGGTAATCCAGATGAAAGCACTATTTTACAGCATAGCAAAAAAGCAGTGCTTTCAACTGCTGGATGGATAACATAGTTCTCAGAAAAGTAGTCATGATGCTGGATTGAAATCTACACCTGATGGTTCCTGTTCTGCCTTCAAGAGCCACAGAAAAGTCTAAATGTTCTTTCATGTAACACCCTGAAATATTTTGAAAGTAGCTCCTTCCAAATCTGTCAATCCTTCCCCACCCCAGTCTCAACCAATTTACCTCCTTTCAAGAAACACCTCCTCAGTTCTTTCAAATGATCCTCATAGAGGATGATCATCTAGCCAATCTTTATCCTTCTTCTTGGGATGTGTTTGAATTAGTCTGTCAATCTTCCTTTGAAGAACAAATGCAGCTTATGGGTGGGATGTGTTAACATCTTGGAAGAGCAAGAACAATCCTGTCTTCTTCACTGACTCCCTTTTCCTCACATTGGCATTTTTGGCCTTCAAAACTCTGTTGTCTCGGATTGAGTCAATTAAGTCTTAGATCTTTCTTACAAGGGCTGGTATTGATCCATATCTAACCCATCTATAACTGGAGTATACCTTCTGGACTTAGTGTGGAGTGTTATAATTATATATAGTATATTGCATTTCCTTAGGTTTATTCTATTTTCTACCTTTTCAAGATCTTCTCAGTTTCTGAAATGTTTTAATGTGAGTCTAATAATTTCATGACTGCTAAAAAAAATCCCAAAAATAGCTAGGACTATATCTGATTAGGGGAGATATTCTTAGGTTAGGATTTAATTCCCTTATCTGATTTTTCCAAGTTCAATTCCAGATGAGAAGTTGCAGTTCTGAATTGTACTTCTATGGTCTGAGATGCCAGCCCCTTCCCAACTTCCTGCCAGGCATTAAAAAAAAAAAAAAAATCAAAGTCACATTTTTTTATAGTGAACCAGAGACCACGTTACCTACTAGGAAAGCCTCAGTTGGTGTGAGAGTCAAAGGAGGTAGTATTTGCTGAACCTTATTGAAAAATTTAAGCTTTAAGGAATTATAAGTTAACTGTCTTTCTAGGAAATTGATCTGCTTCCTGTAAGATGTTTCTCAGCCTTTATATTTTAGGACATATTCTATTAATTATCACTATATTTAAAGTTTTTATCACATCTCAGAAGTAAACCCATACTTATATGCTCAACTAATCTACAACAAAGGAGGAAAGAATATACAGTGGAGAAAAGACAGTTTCTTCAGCAAATGATGGGGGGAGAGCTGGACAGCTACATGCAAAAGAATGAAGCTGGACCACTCTCTTACACCATACACAAAAAATAAACTCAAAATGGATTAAAGACCTAAATGTGAGACTTCAAACCATAAAAATCCTAAAGGAAAACACAGGCAATAATTGCTTTGACATCGGCTGTAAAAATTTTTTTCTAGATATGTCTCTTCAGGCAAGGGAAACTAGAGCAAAATTAAACTATTGGGACTACATCAAAATAAAAGCTTTTGTACAGCAAAGTGAGAAGGCAACCTAATGAATTTATTCAGTAGAATAAATGACAAGATATTTTCAAATGACATATACAATAAGGGGTTAATACCCAAAATATATAAAGAACTTAAAAAAATTCAACACCAAAAAAAAAAAAAATCTGATTAAAAAATGGGCAGAGGATCTAAGTAGACATTTTTTTTTCCCAAAGAAGACAGACAAATGGCCAACAGACACATGAAAAGACGCTCAACATCACTAATCATCAGGGAAATGCAAGTCAAAACCACAATGAGACATCACCTCACACTTGTCAGAATGATTAGAATCAAGACAAGAAATAACAAATGTAGGCATAGATGTGGAGAAAAGAGAATCCTAGTGCACCGTTGGTGGGAAGACAAACTGATGTAGCCACTGTGGACAACAGTATGGATTTTCCTCAAAAAAATTAAAAGTGGAATTACCATGTGATCCAATAATTCTACTACTAGGTATCTATCTAAAGAAAATGAGAACACTAATTTAAAAAGATATATGTACTCTTATGTTTACTGCACATTACTTACAATAGCCAAGATGTGGAAGCAACCCAACTGTCCATCTATAGATGAATGGATAAAGAAGATATGCTACACACACACACACACACACACACAGGAATACTATTCAGCCATAAAAAGGAATGAAATCTTGACATCTGCAACAACATGGATGGATCTAGAGGCTATAATGCTTAGTGAAATAAGTCAGACAGAGAAAGACAAATACTGTATGATTTCACTTATATGTGGAATTTAGGAAACACAATAAATGAACAAAGAAAAAAAGACATACAAAACAAACAAACAAACAAACAGACTCTTAAATACAGAGAACAAACCAGTGGTTGCCAGAGGGGAGGGCAGTGGGGGGTGGGCGAAATAGATAAAGGGGATTAAGAAAACATGTATCATAATGAGCACAGAGGAATGTAAAGAATTGTTTCATCATTATATTTACACCTGAAACTAATATAACACTGTATGGTAATTATACTTCAATAAAAAATAAAGTGTTTATCACATCTCAAATTATTGACATTTTACTTCCTTTAAGCAAAAGTTTTACTCTAACTTATTGTATAGTTGGTTTTTATATTTTTTCTCCTTTCATCTTATATCTCAACTCCCAACCCATAAGATTCTTGAAAATTATGTTTGTGTCATACTCATTTTGAATATCAATTTATACAAGGTAGGTGCTTCATGATTATTAGTTGTGCTAAGTTAAATCATTGCTTCCTTCAACTTATGGCCCTTCATACACCACATCCATCAGAAATCGATGTTTATCAAAAAGTCAAAGGGATGCTTA
The DNA here is from genome assembly GCF_011800145.1 of Mirounga leonina. Taxonomy (NCBI): domain Eukaryota; kingdom Metazoa; phylum Chordata; class Mammalia; order Carnivora; family Phocidae; genus Mirounga; species Mirounga leonina. The sequence continues at coordinate 6,755,765 of NW_023270316.1, read as the reverse complement.
CCTATTTTGTAAATTATTTTAGCAATGATTGAGTTCTCTTCTAAAATCCTTCATTGAAATAGGGGAAATAAAGAGAAAAAGTCATACTAATGAATGAGTGTGTCAGGGGCAAAATAACGTGCAGGAAGGTAAGTAAAGGAGAATGCAGTCACAAAGGATAGCAGGGCTATGTGTTTTCTGGGTTTTAAGAAGTAGAAGTAAATCAACCTGTACCTTGAATACCTGATTCCTTCTGTGAACTTAATTTGAATCTTGACATTGCATGGTGCATTCTGGACATCTTTTCATGGGTACTAAGCCAGATCAACCCATGCATCCCTACTAGAACCACTTCCATCATATGGGAAAATGGGAAGCACCAATGATGACCATTAGATTCCATTTGGCTATTTCAATATTGTATGAAAATGTGAGTAAAGTTTATATCCAGATTTACCTAACATAAAAATGTAATATTTTCCCTGTCTTCTGGCGTCTCTCAGTTTTATCAGTTTCTTATATTGCTTGTATAATAACGTGCACAAATTATAAATACATGAACTTTAATATTTGTGTTTACATATGTAATTCACTTGTACCAAACTAGTAATAGGAGAAAAATTCTAATAGAGGTTAATCGGTATGCTCCCTTGAGAATTTTAGAAAATCAGGACAAGGCATCAAGATATTTACTTATTAATAGGCCTAAGGTAATATGAATTAAATAATGAAAAATAAGAAAGGGATATTCGAAGGTTTGTAACATGTGAAGAATCAACAAAAATGAATGGGAGAAAGGGAAAGTAGTGAGGTTATATATATCTGAAATTCTTCCTATATATTTACATTGTCCAAAATAACATGGTAACATAGATATGTATACTACTGACATTCTTTTTTTTGTTTGTTTTAAAGATTTTATTTATTTGATAGAGAGAGACACAGTGAGAGAAGGAACACAAGCAGGGGGAGTGGGAGAGGGAGAAGCAGGCTTCCCGCCGAGCAGGGAGCCTGATGCGGGGCTCAATCCCAGGACCCCGGGATCATGACCTGAGCTGAAGGCAGACACTTAACGACTGAGCCACCCAGGCGCCCCACTACTGACATTCTTTGCAGCAGCATGAATAAGATGCATAAATAATAGAGGACAATAGATTAACAAGAGCAGTGCCTTGGTTAATGAGTAAGACTGCAACAACAGAAAGACTTTAACGGTCTAATGTACCTATCATTTCCATCTCATCATAACTTACTTTTCCAAAGATTTTATTTTCCTAACACAGTTCATTTCCAAAAGACTGTTAAAGATTAAATATTGAAGAGTACTTGTAAAATAAGACAGAGAAAGTAACACTAGGAAATTGGTAAAAAATATTCAGTTTATGGTATGGTTAAAGAATATTTGAAATTTCTTTGAGCAAACATGCAGTCTCAGTTACTCTAAGACTATTCATTTAAGTTATAATTATGTTAAAATATTCATTCTATAATTTTTCAAGCCTGACAAATCAGTGTACCAATTTCAAGGTATATGACTAAAATAAAATATGAGATTGATTACTTTAAGCACTGGTTTGAGGAAAAAAAACTGAAAATGTTTATTTTCAAAACAAAATTTTTTTTGTGACACCATATTGCAAAATTTTACATTGACTTAGAAACCTACTCATGTAAAGGAAAATTCTTGTGTATTTTAGGACTAAGACCATATCTATGAAACTATAACTAAAAAATATGAGAAGAAAGAATGCTCATTCTATCCAATAGTATAAAACCTGTACATACAGTTAGTCTATCAAATATAAGTCTGGAAATATTAAAACAATTATTCTAATTCACCATTGATCATACCCATATGAAAAGGAATATGTTAATTATTTTATGGTCATCCAAAAGTACCATAAAACTGAATAAGTCTTATATAAATATGTATTACTATCTCTAGGGCATTGTTTATGACATGAGAAAACTGGCAAAACAATCAGAAAAAGTTAATCAATACATTATAATTTAGACATGAATATTTTGTTTTGCCATTGAATGTCTTATGATAGCAGGAAATAATGAGTCATTTGTAGCAAGTACATCATAACAAAGATGGATCGATTTATTTTCACAAAGATGGATTTTATTTTCCTCCGAAGTACTTGGTCCATCTAAGCTCAAAGCAGAATGGTACCAAATCTGTTGTCGACCTTACAGCTATTCAGTGCCTTAAATTAATGGAAATTTATATGGAAAAATTTTTAAATGAAATTAGTCCTAAAAGTCAGTCATAGGATAAATTTCACACATACTATCCTTAAAATAGTTTTGTATCATCTGTCCTGCTTGAAACCATCATTACCTGGAATAAAACCTACCTCTGGGTGGAGGTCCTACTCTACTGCTGGCTATGCATTTGAGGGCAAGCCCTTTGACTACATTGAGTACACTGTTTTGCTTGTTGTATATATTTATACCAGGAGTGAGGCCCATTATGCAGAGTATTATTCGTGCTCTCCACTCGGTCTGATCCCTCTGAGTTAACAGTATTTCTGGAGTTTGTTGTTTTTTTCTTTTAATTTGTGGACATTGGTCTTTTACAAAAAGAGAGGAGTCACAATCTATGCCTTCTTGCCTTCCGTATTATCTATTCCGGTGAATATCAATCGTGGCTGCGCTTAAAATGACTTGGGGAGATTTTTGTTTTAAATACTAATGCCAGGGCCATGACATTGGAGAACCTGGTTCAATATTGGAGGAATGGTACTAAGTCATCAATGCACTGTAAAGGATCCTCAAGTGAACCAAACTGCAGCCAGAGTTGAAAACTACTGGTATATATTCCTAGCACAGTTCCTAGCACTTTTCCTAGCACAACAGATAACACAGAAAAAAACCACTAGATGTATGAAATGATAGTCAAAAGAATATCTGCTTAAAGAATCAGAGAAGGGCGCCTGGGTGGCTCAGTTGGTTAAGCGACTGCCTTCGGCTCAGGTCATGATCCTGGAGTCCCGGGATCGAGTCCCGCATCAGGCTCCCTGCTCGGCAGGGAGTCTGCTTCTCCCTCTGACCCTCCTTCCTCTCATGCTCTCTGTCTCTCATTCTCTCTCTTGCAAATAAATAAAGTCTTAAAAAAAAAAAAAAAAAAATCAGAGAAAATAACTCTCCCCAAAATGTATCTCCTGCAAGACATAGGAGAACATTCCAAAATTGCTTTTAAGATCTCTCTCAATAAGATTCTAGAATCTATGCCATCTATTAAACAATAGTTTATCCTTCAAATAAGTAGAGTGGAAAAATCTATAGAATTACAACATGGTATCAGGATGGTAAAATTATTACTGTTGTATCCAAAACTTCAACAATAAGGCATACATTATATTTAGATTTATAAAGAGTAAAATGTTTAATGTTGAGGGATTTTTTTTCATTTACATATTAAAGAAAATGCTATGAATGTAGAAATACTTCAAAAACTTAAAATAATGAAAAAGGTTAAGGAGCATTGGATAAATGAACTTAATATTAAATATTCAGAACTAATAATTCATCTATATTTTAAAAGAAAGGTAATTTTATTTATTTATTTTTTATTTTTTAAAGATTTTATTTATTTATTTGAGAGCGAGAATGAGAGAGAGAGAGCATGAGGGGGGGGGTCAGAGGGAGAAGCAGACTCCCCGCTGAGCAGGGAGCCCGATGCGGGACTCAATCCCGGGACTCCAGGATCATGACCTGAGCCGAAGGCAGTCGCTTAACCAACTGAGCCACCCAGGAGCCCCAAGAAAGGTAATTTTATAGCACAGTTATTAATGTTCAAATTGCCTTAAACACTGAAACTGAAGAAAAGGACATACAGTATTGACTTAAAATACTCTGGCTGTATCTAGACATTTGTCACTTTTTCCTTCTTTCTTTTCCTTTTCTTTTTCTTTTTTTCTTTTTCTTTTTTTTTTTTTTTTTTTGTGTGTGTGTATGAATGCTCTCAGCCTGCTTCCTACTTTGTGCAAGACTTTGTGCTACATGGAGTTCCATCACTCAAAGAAACAAAAACTGTGCCGTCTCTTCCTTCCTATGCCCTTTGCAGTCAAAATGAAATCAGAAGATCCCAAAGGCAGTTGACTGTATCTTATCACCAAGTATTTTGAAACTCGAGTGGATGACATAAAAATAAAAGTTTAAGGTTTACATCTGAGGTTTAATAGTCCAGCAAGTGATATAGTAGGAAAGCTGAATGAATCCAGTGGCTGCATTCTCTGAATCTTCCCATATATCCCCATTTCACTAATCAGTTTCCAATTCTTTCCTGTTCAATGCCTCAACATATAGGTAAATTTTTTTATCTCTTAGGGTCCTTGAATGAAAGCACAATTAATGAATTTTGACTAGCATAAGCAGAAAAAGCAATTTATTAGGATAATAATAGGAAACATAAATGTGTCCATTTCCCAGCCTGTTTTAGCAGCAATGGCAAATGAGGGAATTACCTCAGACAGTGAAGACAATTCTCATCCCACTTCCTACCTACCCAATGTTCATTGTATCTAGACCTTGAATTTAGCTAGAGCTAAAGTTGGATTAGGAGCCAAGTATACACAGAAAAAAAAAAAAAAATGACATAGCAACAGACTTGCTAGACTTATTTATATCAGTATTATTTGTGAGAATTTTCAGAGGAATGGATTCTGAGGGTGCTCAATCAGGAAAAAAAAATTTCAAATTGACCCTTATCCAAAGACTCTGTATAGAATAGTTTATCTTGATCAGTTGAACTTATTTCTAGTTGTTTAATAAGCATGTTGGCTAAAAGTTGGTCTCAGTGGAAACCCATGAGGGGTACAATGTCAGAAATCCATTGCATTTAAAGTAGGAAGGATGTGAGGTCTTTGGAATATGGAATGCTAGAATGTCTGTCAATATTGCGACCTGCTTAACTATTCACTAACTATCATTCTCCCAGATGATTCCTTTTATCAAGAGATTAGATAACTTTTTATCAAAAGAAATTACAGGTGAGTGATGCCAAAGGAACATAGGTCTCTCCAAAATACTGGGATTGGAAATATTTGTGTTGTCAGAAACCAAAGACACAGGATTTATTCATAAGATGCAAAGTGCTGTTGTGGTCCTAATGAACATAAGGGCCACTGGAGTCATCAGAATTATATGCCCATGGATTACTGTAGCTGTAAATTGACCAGGGATTTCCAAGGATCATAATTAATGTCTGCTCTTTAAGGTACTATTATATTTCTATTTTTGACAAGTATTCTAGCTCTACTGCATAGAGATCTGATTGAAACCATCAAAATAGAGTTTTAATCCTCACTCCATTCCCAGATTTGAGTCAAATTACAGATCCAAAGTCCTTCAAATAAAGGGAAGGTAGATATTTCTGAGTAAAGTTATTGTGAGAACATCGAAAGTTAATTATATAAACTTTTTTCTAGTCTTCAGCAAAGGTGCCTGTTTTCATATACAAGAGTAACTGTGCACTTGTGAAATGGAAATACATTAGATAAGAGCTTTACTTTGATTTTGAGAAACCCACAGTTTTCTGTCAATCTATAATCAAAGAGGAAATTGCACTGAGTTCAAAGGACAATGAGGTCGTCCCAATTCTGCCTCACACTATGCCATGGATATATCCCCAGTTCATGATTAATAAGTCTTCCTCCCCAAAATATTTTATTAGTCTAAGTTCTAAACAAGTACATTGTTTCTCTTGAATTTAATAATGTATGTTTAAATATCAAATTAGCATACTTATTATTTAATACTATATTATTTTTAAAAAATATTTTATTTATTTATTTGAGAGTGAGAGCACAAGCAGGGGGAGCAGCAGAGTGAGTAGGAGAAGCAGACTCCCCGCTGAGCAGGGAGCCAGATGTGGGACTTAATCCCAGGACCCCGGGATCACAACCTGAGCCATAGGGAGACGCTCAACCTACTGAGCCACACAGGTGCCCCAATAAATACTGTATTCTACATGGATGTTAAATTAGAGTCAGTTTTAAAAGTGACCCTGAAAAACACTGACTCAGCTAGTCATTCATTTGGGGAGCATTTAGATTTGCTTCCAGCACAGTCCTTATGTTCCTGTGTTGAACAGCTGATTTGAAATAAACAATTATAACACAATAATTATAAAGATGAAGAAAACAGAGTTTGAATAACATTAAATCAGTCATTCTATATGATCATTTAAATTTTTTCTATTAAAAGTTTTAACTGCAGAGACATTTAAACCCAGTAGAATCAACCTCAAAAGAAACAAAAATACTGACAGCACTGCAGTTTCTGGAATTTATCGTGTAATGTAATTTTTTTTCTTCAAAGATTTTATTTATTTATTTGACAGAGAGATAGAGAGAGAGCACAAGTAGGCACAGTGGTAGGCAGAGGGAGAGGGAGAAGCAGACTACCCATCAAGCAGGGAGCCAGACGTGGAGCTCGATCCCAGGACCCCGGGATCACAACCTGAGCGGAAGGCAGACGCTCAACCGACTGAGCCACCCAGGTGCCCCAAGTGTAATGTAATTTTTTGACTCTCTGCCAAACAACTATCTGTTTAAGATTTTCCTTACTATATACTATATATATGTATATGGTATATACATATATATAGTGTGTATATATATACACACATATATATAGTGTATATACGTGTATATATTATATTTATATATATATATACACTGTTTTTAAAGATTTATTTATTTATTATTTTAGAGAGAGAGAATGCATGGGGGCGGGCGGAGGGAGAGAGAGAATCGCAGGCAGACTCCCTGCTGAGCATGGAGCCCGACACAGAGCTTGATCTCATGACCCTGTTATCAGGACTCGAGCCAAAATCAAGAGTCAGATGTTTAATTGACTGAGCCACCTAGGTGTCCCAATATATAATACATTTTTTGAAACTAAAATTAATAAAAATGGCTTAATAAACTATCAACAAAATGACAAGCAATGTACTGAATGGGAGAACATACTTGCAAAGGATATATCCAATAAGCAGTTAATATCCAAATAATATAAAGAACCTCCAAAAAAAAAGAAAAAAGAAAAAAAAAAAAAAAAACTTCTACAACTCAACACCAAAGACAAATAAATAAAAAAAAAACAAATAATCCAATTTAAAAATAGACAAAGGACCTGAATAGACTTTTTTTTTTTTTTCAAAGAAAACAGACAAATGGCCAACAGGCACTTGAAAAGATGTTCAACATCACTCAACATCAGGGAAATGCAATTCAAAACCATAATGAGATATCAGTACACTGTCAGAATGGCTACAGTCAAAAAGACAGTAAATAACAAGTGTTGGAGAAGATGTGAAGAAACAGGAACCCTCATACACTGTTGGTGGAGAAGCAAATTGGTTCAGCCACTGTGGAAAACAGTATGGGGTTTGCTCCAAAAAGTTATGACCCAGTAATTTCACTATTGCGTGCAAAGAAAACAAAAAACACTAATTCAAAAAGATACATGCACCCCTATGTTTATTGCAGCATTATTTACAATAGCCAAGATATGGAAGCAACCCAAATGTCCATCCATAGATGAATGGATGAAGAAGATGTGGTGTATATATACAATGAAATACTACTCAGCCACAAAAAGAACAAGATCTTGCCATTTGCAATAACATAGATCAACTTAGAACATATAATGCTAAGTGAAGTAAGTCGAAAGAGAAAGACTAATACCATGTGATTTCACTTATATGTGGAATTTAAGAACAAAACAAAGAAAAAAGAGACAAACAAAAAATAGACTGTTAAATCAGAGAACTGGTGCTTGCCAGAGGGGAGGTGGCTGAGGGCAATGAGTGAAAAAGATAAAGGGGATTCATAATACTCTTATTGTGATGAGCATTGACAATGTATAAACTTGTTGAATCATTATACTGTACACCTGTAACTAATATAACACCATGTTGATTATGCTTCAATCATACATATGTAAGTATGTATGTGCATACATACATACAAATATATATATGTAAGTATTAGTAACTGATTATCTCCCAAGGGGAAAAAAAAAAGGTTTGTCATTCAATTATGAGTGAGGACAAATTGACAAGTTTACTAGTTTCTATTGACAATACATATGTGAAGAAGATCAATTTTTTTTTTAAAGATTTTATTTATTTATTTGACAGAGAGAGACACAGTGAGAGAGGGAACACAAGCAGGGGGAGTGGGAGGGGGAGAGGCAGGCTCCCCGCTGAGCAGGGAGCCCGATGCGGGGCTCGATCCCAGGACCCTGGGATCATGACCTGAGCCGAAGGCAGACGCTTAATGACTGAGCCACCCAGGCGCCCCAAGAAGATCAATTTTGACAAAATAATTTGCAACATCTATTGGATGGTGATTCAGAGCATACACAGAGTTCTGGAGAACCTTGTCCCAGCCCTGCAAGGTATTTCCACAGAACCTGTGCAGAGTCTTCAAAAAGTCATTCTACCATTCTACCTGCATCAGTGGAGGAGTGTTATGGTAATACCAGTGAAATTTCTTGAGCAAGGGCCCATTATCACACTTCTTTTACAAGGAGTAAGTTCCTTGGTTAGATGCCATGCTGTGTGAAATATGATAGTGCGCGGGAATTCTATAAGATTCTGGTTGTTGTTTTGGCAGAAATATATTTGCAGGGATAGCCAATCCATATCCAGAGGAAGGGTCTATTCCAGTAAGATCAAAATGCTGCCACTTCTGTGACAGAAGTCCCGTGTAATTCACCTGCCACCAGGTAGCTGACTGATCGCCCTAGGGAACTGTGTCATATCGAGGACTCAGTGTTGATCTCAGCCACTGGCAGATTGGGCACACAACAGTGGTCAGAGCCAAGTCAGCCTTGGTAAGTGGAAGTCCATATTACCAAAGCCCATGCATAACATCCCTCTCTGCTCTCATGGTCATTCTGTTCATGAACCCACTGAGCCATGACAGAGGGGGCCGGCAAAAGAGAAAGACTGGTAGTCACAGAATGGGTCAACTTATCCACTTAATTAAAATCCTCCTCTGCTGAAGTCACTTTTGGTTACTTCATTAATTCAGCCACCATCATTCGATTTAAAAATTTAAAACATTTTTCATATTAAAAACTAAAATATAAGCCATCAAGGTCACTTTTTTTAATAAAATTGAATACTAATACATTCTATTTATTCAGAGACTTTAAATTTCACTTAGAGTTTGTTCTTCCCAAAGTTCACACAGATAAAGTTTGAGAGAGGTTGGGTTAAGACAGAGGAATCCTGCTACTCAGAGTATTACTCTTTTTTGAAAAAACCTGGGGAGGAAGCTTAAATTCCAACCTCAAAGTCAAGAAAGTCCATCCTGATCTTTCTGCTCTAGCCAGTTACTATCATTTCATCCAATAAAATCCATTCTGATACTCCATCACTGATCTTTCCCACTGTGTCCAGTTACCATTATTTCATCCAATAAGGGGCTCTGATTTCATTTTATTTTTCCTCTTTTTTTTTTTTTTAAGATTTATTTATTTACTTACTTTGAAAGAGAGAGAGAGCACATGCAGAGGGAGGGGCAGAGGGAGAGAGAGAATCTCAAGCAGACTCCCTGCTAAGTATGGAGCCCTTGGGTCTTGATCCCACAACCATGAGATCATGACCTGACCGAAATCAAGAGTTGGACGTTTAACTGACTGAGCCACCCAGGTGCCCCTCTGATCTGATTTTCTAAGCTTAAATATCTTTTTCAAGAGATCTGTAAAATAATCATGTCCGTGTATTGATTACTTCCTTTGTATTGGTCACTGTGACCCTGCTTTCCTATATACAAACTCCTTTATTCCACGCAAGAAATCTATGACATAGGTGTGGACTCTCTTAGGAAGAAAATGAGACTAAAAAGGTTGAATAACTTGCCCAGAATCATGCAGGAAATAAGTAGAACAAAGAGTCTTTCATTTGTGTCTGTCCAAAAAGTCTTTGTTCTTAAGTATCATGTTATATTATCTCCCGATGTTATAATTCCATTTTATTAAATGCTAATCCCATGACCATTTTTTATAGAGGTGTGTGTGTGCACGTGCATGGATATGTACTCTAAATGGCAAATATGTATATTTGTGTTCATATTCATATTTATAATGTGAATATGATATGTGATATACAATGACTGTTATCCTCCCTAGCACAAAGTGCACATGAAGGTAAATGGTATATCCCATAGTCAGTTACTAGCCTAGTCATTTTCACACATATTAGATACTTTACCACTCACTACAACCATGAACAGTAGGATTTATTGCCCTCTTTTTTCAGATCAATAAATTGAGTAGAGGGAATTAAGGTAATTTGCCCTGGCTGACATAGCTAATAATTGGAAGATCTGAAATCTAAGCCAAGGTCTATTAATTCCAAAGCTCGTGCACTACCTATAACACACTGCCTGTCTGGGTATTCATTATCTTGCTAACCAAACACCAGAAGTTTCTTTTAACTGGGGAAAAGTTACTCTTCTATGTCTTAAATTGCCAGATACAATGAGATTTTAAAGCCAAATTAAATTGAATAGTCTTGTACATTCTCTTGAGCTCCCTACAGCAAAGACTTGGTGAAATGTCAAGGTTGCAGTCAGGCAATCTCAACTGAAATGAACTTTGCTTTTTGGACACAGTTAGCAAATCCAAGAACAAATGATAATATAAAGTCTGTAAGCCAGTTTCTAAAGTTTTCACCTAATCTGTATACTATTTTAGTTACACAAAGAAATAGTCTTTTATCACAGGGGGGAAATAAAAGTGTTATGTGAAGTTGCTGGTACTAACATTTTGCAGTAAATTTTATGAATGGATAATAGCATTATACTATAACCATTATACTATAACATACTTGTTTTAAATCCTGAGATTTATAGGTATTTCTAAATATAATGATTTTTCATAATTTTAACAGATTAAGAGCTTTTTTTTTTCAAAATATGTATCCTCTTTCTATTAAGATAACATATTAAAAATACATCTTTGTATCTACTACATGCTTTGCAACCTCAATTTTCCATATTCAGAATGAGTTTCTTATGAAGCACACCTAGAACATTAAGATAGTTGGCACAATATTGCTGTTACATACTATTATCAGATTCAACTCTGCAATAAATATTTTTAAAACTATTTTATGTATAAATGCCTCAATAGAATTTCTAGAACTATTAGAAGAATCTAGTATATTCTCAATGAATAGAAATATGATCAAGCCACTTTTCCTCTGAAAAAGAATTACTGAGATACTTTGATACTCTTCTTATGTACCCTTTTCTCCTTGAGTCTTTCTTTGGTTAAATTTTTGGACATTTTTCTTTGGGATCTGAAGATGCATGGGGTGTGATGTGGTGGGAGGTGGTGCAACAGTTCTTTATTCAAGAAATATTTATTGCCAGGGGCGCCTGGATGGCTCAGTCGGTTGGGCATCTGCCTTCAACTAAGGTCATGATCCCGGATCCTGGGATTGAGTCCCGCATTGGGCTCCCTGCTCCGCGGGGTCTACTTCTCCCTCTCCCTCTGCCCCCTGCTCATGCTCTCTCTCTTGCTCTTTCTCTATATCTTAAATAAATAAAGAAAGAAAATCTTAAAAAAAAAAAAAACATGCAAAAGAAATATTTCTTGCCATTCACTGTGTTCAGTTCTGACGTGACAATGGTGAAAATAAAACCGATACAGACAATATAGTGCCAGGAATTCCACACGAGTAGAGGCATCCTACTATAGCTTCGTTCTCTGGACTTGTTTTTTTGTTCGTTTGTTTTTTTTTCAATTCTTAGATAATAATGATGCAGGTAGTTAAGTAGCCATACTTTGAGCACCACTTCTATAAAGAATTGTGCTAGACTTGGCATGAGCTCTCCAGGGATAATGTCGTTAGAAGTCCCATCTGGAAGATACGGAGGATGGTAGAAATTGATGAGACTTGCATTATGCAAATCGTGGTAGTGTGGGTTGATTTGGAACCTCAACTCCTTTTCATGTGGTCAAGGCACCCCCCCTCTTCAAAGTTTTGGAGAGAATTGCTCTGAGGTTTGGAAAAGAAATCAACAAGGCCTTGATTCTGGAAAGAGCTATCATATCAGCGAGTAAGTGGAATAACTGACAAAGAAATCATTTACTTGTTAACAACTACGCAGGAATTCAGGGCTGGCTCCTCTGTGCCTTCTGTTTCTGGAAGCAAGATAAACCCCAGTCTTTCACAAGCAGAATCTCAAGCTGATAAACACACCTTTCCTTGGGCAGCACTGAATAAGATACAGACATACACATTTGGGGATTCTAGTTGGGAGAGGTAGAAGAAGTGGAAAACTCACCATCACGCTGAGAAGCAAGACTATCTTACTTGTCTTAAGCACAGGTAGACTAGAAAGCTGCCACTATCAGATCTAGCCTGCAACGTTTCATCTGCTTGGTACCCACCTTAACAGTTCAGTATATGTTAGGATATGTCCTTTTTTTTTTTTTTGTATATGTACATGAGTTTCTTATGAGATGGTGTGCAGAAGTCCATCACCTCACAAGTGAAGAAATTCTCCAACACATGGAATTTAAAAGGGTTTTCTTGATAATGATACAGACATATCAATAATATTTTTCTGTGTGAAACTATTCTAAATTGCTTGTTTTGGTGACAGAAGTTAAATAAAGGTAAAATGTACTATGAAAACATTGCTTCTGGGTTAGAGAATAGACATTTAGATTATATAAAGTAGCATCTCACCTTATATTTATGGAATACAATTATATTTATGGAAAACCAAGTGTCCAAAGGGTTTACTTTGAATCTTTCATTACATGTCATTGTATTTTATGCAGGAAATTAAATTCAGTAATGTAATTCACAAATTCGGTGATTTATAAAGTACATATACATTTCATAAATATCTAGGATCTACTATAGATTCTTTATAAAAGTGTAAGTGCCTTACTTTATTTGTAATTATATTTCTTCTAAATTCTTTTTTTTTCCGTTAACGAGAAGGAAAATTAATTGAATAGTGATTTAAGCCATAATGTAACAGGAAAAAAGTCAGCAGGATATTAAAAATTCCTAAGCCTCTCTGTGACTTTAAATATTCATTTGATTTCCATAAAATGTCTAAAATTTTGTAGCCAGATGATATGCAAAAAAGAAAAGATTGACATTATTCACCAAGCCTGGGAAGCTCAAAATGTGTAGTTCACGTAACAAAATCCACAAATTAGTTTTTTTTTTTTTACTCGATACTGCAATTCCTTTTTTCCCCCCATTGACACCACATTTGCTCCCTTATCTTACAATTGCTTTTCTACACCCTATTCAGGCCGGTCTTTTTCAACACTCGGCTCACTTAACACATTCTTTCCTCATTTCCACCTAAACGTGCCCCTTCCCACCACTCGGCTACTAAGTTCCTTAAGGGAAACTCTGAGTAATTAGAAGATATTTTAAAAAGTTACCAGAAGTTTATCAGCTGACAGTTTCATAAACAAGAAGAAGAGCCAATATTCCAAGGACAGTTTATCACCACTTCCTTGCCATTTTGTTTATTTGGCTTCAGCAATTTGGAACTCCAGCTCCCTGTGTGCAGAGGTTGGAGTCTACACAGCATTCAGTGACTGCGTCTGTAGATCTTAACATCATGTGTAAGTGGATTCCTCATATGAGAACCAACCCAGTCCCCATTAAAACAAACGAGGGACATGGCTACTTCCACAGATTCTTTCCGTCTGGTCAGGAAAATGTCTGGAGATAAAACCACTGTGAGATCATTGTTTCTATGATAAGCATATGGAGGGCAGCTTAACAGTGCTTTGAGAAAGAACAGATATGTATCTCCGTTAAGCAGATATTTGACATTGATATTTTTATCAGCCACTTCCTTTAGTATTTTTCTCAAAATACACTCAGCTTGCTAACGTTCTAGCCAGGAAACATTCAAATGAATAGAGATAATCCTTAGGCACTTGAAGTCCACTTCAGCCTCTGAGCTACAAGTGGCCTAAGGTTCTGGGGGATTTTGTACACTACTAGTTCCTTTTTCTAGTGGGAAAAAATAATTAAAGTACAGCAACTTGGGCCATGCTATAAGATTAATCCTATTATGAAGTTAATACACTCTACCGTCCTTCACAGCTCAGTGACTAAAGTCGGGCATCTCAGCTCATTGACTAGACACCAAGAGGGAACCCTTGCTTAAGACTTTATTTAGAACATAAAGAGCAGGTATAAGCAATGCAGAGTAAGCTTCCATCCTGAAGTCTGTGGGAAGGGAGTCTGAAAAGATGAGGGTAATATAAGGTCTCACTGAAGAAGGAAGAGAATCCAAACTGAATTGAAACCAGTGGGGCTTGGTTGTGCATGAATGGCATTCATGATATTTTCCCATACAGTACTGTAATCTGTTATCCACAGATTTTTGGTTGGAGACATTTTATACATCACCATTTTTTGTGTAATTACACATACACACACATACAAACACACACACAGAGGTCAGGAGAGTATGGCAAATAAATTTCAATCACATGTCAAGGCTAAAAGGTTCGAATAATTGCAGTCAGAACAGCAAATACTCTGTTCCCATCTGTAAGTTTCTCTTGGCCACTGGGTGTGAAGCTCCCACTAGAGAGAGCTAATAATCTTCTAAACCACAGACGTGAGACCACCTAGGAGTCTGTACATCATGATGGTGCCACTGTTTTCACAATCCATAGACTCAGAAAAATAGCTGTCCCTATTGGGCCAAATTCGCAAAGTCGGGAGAGCACATCACTCCCCTAATCACGATGACATGGCAGAAATATGTGCTAAGTTTTGTGAATGGATCGCAACTTTACATAAATAAACCATATGTTACCACAAGGAGGCTAAAACCAGCCTATAGATACAGGTGTGTGTGTGTGTGTGTGTGTGTGTGAGCCTATAGTTATGGATGTGGATATAAGTACAGATGCAGATGGATAAATATAAATATAGTTATATGGAGAGAATATAGAGAGAGAAATATAGTTACACAGAGAGAATAGAGAGAATCTTCAAAGTAATCACAGATTTTCTTCCTTTGAGACATTTGCAGTGTTAATTTCTCATCCACTGACTTCACTGTCCCCAGTTGTTTCAAAATAGCCCTCATCAAATAATCCTTCTCACCGAATGACATTACTTCATTCCAAAAATCTGTTCACTGCTATCATCCTTCGTTATAAAACCCTTTTTCAAACTTCACCGCCATGGACTTTAAGTCTCCTAATGCATTCCCATCATTTATATTTTCTTCTAGAAATGGGTTAACATGTCCAGATTTGAGGCCCCTATGTTATTATGGAGAAAAGGGGAATCTGTGGGGCATTTTGATCCTTCCCTAAAATTCAGTTGCCTAATAAAGGAACTTATATTAAATCATTGTAAAAATGTCAAGCACTCACAAACACAGGAAAAGCAATCACAATAAACCTCCGTATACTCATTACCCACCTAAGTCAGTTATCTGGATTTTGCAAACCTCCCTCATCTACCTTTTTGTTATCTTGACTCTTGTACTTCAGTAACAGTGACACATTCTATGGAAGACAGAGATGAAATTAACTTTTTAGATAAGAACGATACTCCGCCACTTTTAGGAATAGCAAAACATAAAAATGGCAATAGAAACAAACTAGAAATTAATTAATAAGAACAAGGTAACTTAAGTCGATCCACAGATCAGAATTCCATATAGCTATTAATTAAATATGACAGATTTGTGCATGCAGCCCTATTACTAAAGAAAGGTGTGTACACCTATTACATACCTATTACATATAGGTAGCAGACCCACTGTATGTTATATATACAAAATGTACACATTATCTATTGTACATATAATGATAATACATAATTAATATGCATGATGGATATATATTTGTTAAAATGGATATATAATATATTATGATTTTTAATAAAAAATTAAAAAGCTATAAGTATTGAATGTCTTGGGAGAAGGAATTGGAGGGGTGGGAAGGGGGCTTTTTCTGTGATTTTTATAATTCTATAGTGTTTGAATTTTTGTTATGTGCAAGTACCCTTCCTATCCAAAAAGAAGTAAAACCATTCTGACTTAAGATTGCTTTTGATAAGAACCCCACTTTTCCACGTATTAGCTGTATGACCCTGGAGAGTTTGTTACCTTCTGTCTTGAGGCTTCAGTGTTCTATATGAATGGGTTCTTCATTGCTACCTACTTTCCACAATTACATAATGATTGGCACAAGGTAAGAGTGAATAAATAATTGTTAGTTTTAAGAGTATTTTTAAAATAATACCTTCATCATTAATACTTTGTATAATTCCTTTCACCTGTATAAATGTTTGCTCTAAATTTTATAAATTTAGATATCAATTTATATCCATATATAAATATATGTCTTTATATAAGTATATATATAGATTTATATATAACTAAATATAATATATTTAGATACATACTAAGTTTTATACAGTATATATTATATACTTTCTAAAATTATTTATGTAATAAAAAACCATTCTACAGTAGCTATTGGATGTGGAAAGTTTAAAAAACATGCTTTACATTTCATTCTAGAAAAATCTTACCTACCATTTTTCACAGGGTCATGGTTTGAGAATTTTAGAATGTTTTTTCACTAAAAAATGAAGTAAAAAATGCCTAAGTACATCATGCATACATCATGCATTCATTCAACAAATAGTTTTTGATCAACTACTATAATACAGATAAAAAACTAAGTTGGGATTAAGATACAAATGTATTAAAAAGAAAAACAACAACAACAGCCTGAGCCATGCCTTCGAGGGTTTGAGGTGGAAAGGGGTAATTCAGCATGCACTGTTCCTGGATCAATATAACCACGAAAATGCTACCTGAGCTGCGAAAATGACATCAGCACCAAAACAGTCCCTTTATCTCACAGTGGGAAGCGTATTCCTAATTAAACATAATATGTGTGGCTCATGATTGAAACAGATCTAAATATTATTAGTGTAAACACAATAACATAAGCGAGAGATCTAAACTACTAGCATTCTAGTGAACTGTAAAACCGTAAGATAGCTTAAACATTATTGTTATTAAAATATCGATATGCACCTTGGCCATGGGAAAACAGCTATGTTTAATAGGTGCCAAGAGCAATAAAATCCCCGTAAGGTAAAGAAAACAAATATTAACTGTACCATCAAAACTTTTCTTCAGCACAAGGATATTACAATGAGTTGAAATCATTCTACACCTCGAGTAACGTCCAAGGACACAAGTGGAGTATGCAGCCGTCTCCTCCCTTGTCCTGTGAAGGCCCACCCTCTGGCTAGGATGAAGTCTACGAACTCATGCCTTTCCAGCGAACTGACTGGTACCGTAAGTGGCAACAGGAAGCTCTTATGGATGATGGCACTAATTTCAGAAGACCTCAGGGATTACAGAGATGGAAGAGAAAGATGATGCTTGCTTGCCCCAAGCTTGAACATCTTCCTGAAATCTGTACACACATACAATTCAGTGATTTGGGGCTAAAAAGGAGGATTGGAGAGGTGAGAAGAGCATGATTACCCAAGAAGATAGCTTCCCTTTAATATCTAGAGGATTCACCTTCAAACTCTTTACTTGACACCTCGCCCATCCCCATTACCACCACCTTGCTGCATGGGCTTCCTTCAATCAGCTCTTAGTTTGTTTGTTTTTTTTCAATTTTATTTATTTATTTGACAGAAAGAGACACAGCGAGAGAGGGAACACAAGCAGGGGGAGTGGGAGAGGGAGAAGCAGGCTTCCCACAGAGCAGGGAGCCCGATGCGGGGCTCGATCCCAGGATCCTGGGATCATGACCTGAGCCAAAGGCAGACGCCCAACGACCGAGCCACCCAGGCGCCCCAATCAGCTCTTAGTTAATG
Source organism: Mirounga leonina (assembly GCF_011800145.1). Taxonomy (NCBI): domain Eukaryota; kingdom Metazoa; phylum Chordata; class Mammalia; order Carnivora; family Phocidae; genus Mirounga; species Mirounga leonina. The sequence goes on along the minus strand of NW_023270316.1, from coordinate 6,737,890 downwards.
TGCCCATTAGCTTGCCTCTCCTCTGAAAGCATCTGGGAATTTCACTTGAAGGAGGTTTTGGAACCCAAGACTTCTGTGGGTACTGAACGCAGCTAGCGCATCTTGCCATGCAATTCCCCAAAACTGCACTATGTCTGGAGTTGCTTGTACAATTATTTATGAGGAAGTACTGTGATATAAGGCAGTGATGAAGGGATTATTCCAGAAATCACTATGCTTTTGTTAATAGGTTTATTTTCATGAACTTCACTTTAATTTTTCATTCCTTTTGCCCTTTCCCAGTACAAACTTTAGGAACAGTATTTACCATGTCCATCATACCAAAAATATACAAGCTAAATGAGAGACATGGTGCAAAAGAATGGGCTCAATTTCTAACAGAGCATAGTGTGCAATCATATCCCTGTGCCACAGAAGTGGCCGTATGTGGTGCGTGCATGCGCAAACGGGAACACACGCTCCCTGGTAAATCCTTAAGTCATTCAGCATTCCTGTTCAATAGACTTAAAATTGTGTTGAACAAAAGCCATTCTGCTGCATTCATTTGCAGAGGGATATAATTAGTTGTTCTTTCAGTTTCCTGGGTAAAGATGGCACATATAAAAAATAATAGGCTGTCAATACCCTAAAAGGTTAGCAGTATGAATTCAACAAAGGAATATCTTTTAAGGCAACAAGAGCTTACTTTTCCCTAATACCTGTGGCATTTTGGGATTCCATATGGCATGAAAGCATATGCTTAAAATGCAAAGTAAGTATATTTATATTTTATTTATTTTTATCTTTAAGTCCTAAAATGCTACTAATCCTAATTTTTAAATTAAAAAAATTATCAATAGTATGTTTATAAAGTAGAATAACACAGAAGAAGAGCTCTAAAAGTAATTCCTAGGGTCAATTTTGACCCACAAAATGTATTAGCCAATTAAATTCATTTTTTTGTGTTTCAAATAACTCAACTAATGGGCATCTATTGAGAAATGACTATTTTTGTCATAGTTTTTGTGTACTTTCAAAAGAAAAAAAAGGAAAATAGTGGAACAGATTAATCACAAATTCTACATTGTACCAAAGTAATGTGGAATACATTAAATTATGATATGATTTCTATCTCACTACCCATCTATTTATTATTTGGAAGCGTAAGATCAGTACTAAGTGATTTTTACCACCTTTTGGACCACTATGGGCTTGAAGATGTTACGAAATCTTTGTCCAGAAAGTCACAGATAGTTGGGAACCAGACTCCCACAGAATCTTGCCCCCACTGTCAGGGAGTTTATCTTTGAGGCCAGCAGAAGCAGCAGGTTGAGAACAGCAACCTTAATTAATCATGAGAGACACGATACAGTTAGAGTTCCATTTCAATTCATCCAAATTTAAATAATATATTAAGATCTATTTATTTCTCCATTTTTTATATTAACTGTCACCAAAGCAGAGCACAGAAGCCCATAATCCCAATTGGCAGCAATTGTAATCTTCTACTTTCAAGCATAATTTCTTTTGAAATTTCTGGGAAGGACAGGCCACTCCTGGGATTGGGTCCTAATGTTGGCAGGAGGCAGTAAGGACTGTAAAGGTGAGAAACTGATAAGCATTCTGAACTAGCTGGAGGACAGGGAGAACTCTTTTAATGGCACTTTGTCAGGAAGCCAACTCCTTCCTACTTAAAAGGTAGTATGTTCTTATGAGCAAATAAATTATCCCTCCCACCATTCAGTTACTTAAGAAGACAGCCAAAGAGGCCACCAAACCTCCTCCACATAGCAGGGAATAGCTTTTAGAGGAAATGACTGTGCAAGAAAATGAATGCAGATGTGAGCCTCAAGGTGGGTTGCTCAAACAGCCCTGCATGAATGTCCAGGCTCACAAGGTCTTCTGTACTCCAAGGACAGAAGGCTCCCCAGAGCAACCACAGCAAGAGCTCAGAGGAGGTGGAGAAGAATGGCCTTATATAGTGAGCTCATATGGCATGCTGGAGAAGATTCCAGAAAGAAAAGAAGCATCAAGGGATGTGCCTATCTATTGAAGCCCTAATAGAAACTACAATGTTAAAAATCCAAGAGACAATGAGAAACACTCTACCATGTAGAGAAATATGAAAAAGGACAACTGACAAAGGAACTCAGAGGAAACCCTGAGAATCTAGAGCAGCAGTTGTGAAAGTATGGTGCGTGGATCTATGGGTGCCCCTGAGACCAGTTAGGGGGTCTACAAAGTCAAATCCATTCTTATGACTGGACCAAAAGCGATAGTGGGTAAAATCTCACAACAGCATAGATCAGATCAAGATGTAAGGATCACTATCCTATTCGTCACTGATGTCTTCCACACCACGCATCTACTGGAAACAAACACAGAGCTTCCAAGAAGATCCTCAGTGAAGCAGTGAAAAAGATTAATTGTATTAAATTTCAACCCTTGAGTACGTGTTATCAGTAAAGGCTTCTAGTCCACAGGAGGCTATTAGTAAATTTTGGGGGGAGTGAAAAGTTCTTCCAACTGCATGAATTTCCAACTGCATGGCAGGGGTCTCCCCTAACTCTCAAGTTGTTCGAGGGTCAACTCTATTTATTTATTTATTTATTTATTTATTTAAGATTTTATTTATTTATTTGACAGAGAGAGAGATAGCGAGAGCAGGAACACAAGCAGGGGTAGTGGGAGAGGGAGAAGCAGGCTTCCCGCCGAGCAGGGAGCCCGATGTGGGACTCGATCCCAGGACCCTGGGACCATGACCTGAGCCAAAGGCAGATGCTTAATGACTGAGCCACCCAGGCACCCGAGGGTCAACTCTATTTAAACAATGCCAATCTCATTCATTTTTGTTTTAGAACTTATAATCAAAGATAATGTGTTTTTATTGTATTTAGTTAATATTTTTTAACATTTCTCAGTTTTAATTTTTTTATAATTTTTATTTTTTAAAGATTTTATTTATTTATTTGAGAGAGAGAGAGCACAAGTTGGGGAGGGTGGGGGATAAGCAGGCTCAGTGTTGAGCACAGAGCTCACAGGTCGATCTTACGACCCTGAGATAATGAGTCAGTCAAAACCAAGGGTCAGATGCTCAACTGACTGAGCCCCTTAGGTGCCCCTTAGTTTTAATTTCTAGTATAGAAAATATTGATAGATTGTGTCCTATATAAGCAAACGCTCTATAAGGTCTTCAATAATCTTTGAGAGTATAAAGGATCTTGAAATAAAAACGTGGACAACTGATGTTTTCTAGAATCTATCTTTATTTGAACCCAGGACAGTGCCTAGCACATAGTAGGCATGCAAATAAATACTTAATAAACGAAGGAATTAAACACATGTTCAGTTTCATCTTATTAGACAACTGTTAGTAATCTTTTCACAAGAATAGATTGTTGATAACTATTTGCACACTTGTCTATACCTGTAAATATTTATAGTTGGCTGTTCGTTTAATTCAGTGGGTCTTTTTAACACTTCTTCTTGTGACATATGTCACACAAGATAAAATTCACCATTTTCAAGTGTACTCTTGAATGTTATTTTAGTACAGTCATTGTGTTGTTCAACCATTACTACTAACTAAACCTAGAACATTTTTATCACACTCCTCGAAAACCCTAGCAGATAGGCCAAATGCCTCTCTTCCTCCAGCACCCGGCAACCACTCGTCAGTCAGTCACTGTTTCTGTGGATTTGCCTACTGCACACATTTCACATGAATGGGATAACATACTGTGTAGCATTTTGTGTCTGATGCCTTTCACTTAGCGTGTTTTCAGAGTTCATATTGTAACATGTTCATGTTGTAACATGAACTTGTATCATGCTTCATTTCTTTTTGTTACTGAATAATATTCCATTGTATGGGCATTCATCAACTAGTAGATATTCATCAGCTGGTAGATAGTTTATTTTTTTCTACTTTTTGACATTATGAGTATGCTGGTATGAATATTCATGTACATGTCTGTATTTGAACCTGTTTTCACTTCTCTCAGATATGTATGTAGGACTGGAATTGCTGGTCCACATGGTAAACTATGTTTAATTTTGAGGAAGTCTCAAGCTGTTTTCCATAGTTGTTGGACCATGTGGCATTCCCACTTGCAATGTATGAGGGTCCCAGTTTCTCCACACCTTCCTTGTTATGTTTGTTTGATTATAACCATCCTAGCAGATCCAAGGTGGTTTGTCACTGTCGTTTTAATTTGCATTCCCTAATGACTAATGATATTGAGCAATTTTTTCATGTACTTGTGAACATTTGTATGTCTTCTTTGAAGATTTTTTTATTTATTTGAGATAGAGAGAGAGGGAAAGAGCACGAGCAAGGAGAGGGGCAGAGGGAAAGAGTCTCAAGCAGACTCCTTGCTGAGTGCAGAGCCTGATGTGGGGCTTGCTCTCACGATCCCAAGATTATGACCAGAGCTGAAATCAGGAGTTGGACATTTAAGCAACTGAGCCACCTAGGTGCCCCTGTATCTTCTTTGGAGAAAAGTCTATTCAAATACTTCGCCCAGGTTTTAATTGGGTTATCTCTGTATTGCTGAGTTCTAAGAGTTCTTTATATATTCTGGATACTAAATCCTTATTAAATATATATTTGCAAATATTTTCTCCCATTTTGTTGTCTTTCACTTTCTTAGTATTCTTTGATGCACAAAAGGTTTTGTTTTGTTTTTTCTTTTTAAATAAAATCTCATTTATCTAGGTGTGCCTGGGTGGGTCAGTTGGTTGAGCATCTGACTCTTGCTTTTGGCTCAGGTCGTGATCTCAGGGTCGTGAGATCCAGTCCTGCATCAGGCTCTGCGCTCACCAGGGAGTCTGCTTCTCCTCTCCCTCTGCACCCCCTACCCCCGGCCCCACTCACATGCTCTATCTCAAATAAATAAATCTTTAAAAAAAAAAAACTAACTTATCTAGTTTTCTTTTGTTGCTTGTGCTCTTGGTGTCGTATCTAAGAAACCATGGCCTAATCCAAAGACACAATGATTTTCACCTATATTTTCTTCTAAGGGTTTTATATTTTTATTTCTTCTCTTCAGGTCTTTGATCCATTTTGAGTTAATTTCTGTATATGGTATGAAGTGAGATAGGGGCCTAGATTGATTCTTTTATAGGTATAGATCCAGTTTTCCCAGCAAGTGTTATAATTTTAATGTTTAATCATTATTGTTCTCTTGTTATGGGATGAATGGTCTCAGAAAGGTCCTCTGTGGTATCTGTTTTGTCTGCTAGACACACTTCCTTTTTTCCTTTTCCCTCTAATAGACTCTGTCCCTCTTTCCCAATCTGTCACTCAGGAAACTCTGCTGGGCTCCTATGGTTGGGGTCCTAGAGGACAGCCTATACAAAAGAAATGATAGGCTGTTAAAACTTCTATTTTACATCATTAAAAATGAGGCATAGCATTTGTTAAGACACTGGATTTTAGAGGAATAACATGACACTATCTGGCTGTGAATCATGTACAGGGTGACCTGAACATCTTTCAGCTTTTACGCTATCAGAAGAAAGGTATCCATCTGGTCCAGCCTTCAGCTGTAGCAATTCTGCTGCTCAGCACCTACAGCCAACCAGACTAATAACGATGTCCAAAGGAACAGTAGGGTATTCATGGAACTTGTAAAAACCTGAAGAACCAGACCTCTTAAAAATGGTTCAGATTAAAGTTTTTTTTTTTTTTTTTTTTTTTAAGTAAGAGTGTCATAGTAAAGCAACAGATGTGTCCTACAGAATTATTGTCTTACTTTTTGCTTTAAACTCGAGGTGTACTCAACAACCCAGTGTTGCATTAGAAACATTATACAGGAAAAACAGATAAAATCCGGTTGATAATAAGCCTTTTCACATTTTTTTATCTGCAAAAAAAATTAGATCTGATACTGCATCTGCTTAAATTTTAATCTGGAAAGAGCAAGTCAATTCTAAGCTAGTGAAGTAGTCTTTGAGCTCATCTAAGTCCAGATGAAGAAAGTAAAACCCGGAGGAACCATGTGAATTGTCCAGGAGCACATCAGTAGTGAGTGACATTGCCATGTCAATAATAGTAAGATGGTAAGATGGAGAACTAGAAAAGAGCCTGTTTCGTTCTCACTCCCGATGATGTGCTTACAACTATAGGACTCCTTGCCTATATTTACGGGCCCTGTGGAATTTTGGGATTTTTTTTCTCCTTATCACAAGTCTCTTGTCTAAGAAGAAAGGCAAGAAAAGCAGCTACAATTTCTTTGGAAACACACTGTTAAACTGAGTCTCATTTTTGCAAGATTGCAGATTTCTTTTGAATCAAAAATTATAGTTTCTAAAAATGGCTATGAGTCTAAATTGTGCATATGATTTTTGTATCATGTAATATTTCAAAAAATTAAAGGGAATGGAATCAAATCGCTATAACTCAAACTCCTTCGCCTTTACAAAAGCGGTCACATTTATTGGTCACATTTATTCATTCAAAAAATATTTATGAGAAGCTTAAGATCTGAGCATATTCATACTTTTACAATATTTTATAGTGAGTGAAACAGACATTCAGTTCGGTAAAGCTATGCATAAATAAGTGAGGGTATTGTAGATTGACATGAGTGTAAGATATATGACACATACATTGAATAGATTTTTTGGATCATTAACCTATGGTTAATTTAAAAAAACTATTAAAAATAACATTTTATAGATCATGCATAACAAAATAGACATCCTTTTTTACTCACGACATTACTTTCTATTGCTAATGAAAAACTCAATATATTTTTTAAAATAGTTTACATAATTTTGCTTAAAGAAGCAACACAGCTTAGAACTTAGAGCTTAGAGTGATACTAAATCACATTTTCAGGTATGCAGGGCATTTTTCTAAAATTAATACCAGGATGGTGTATAGAATGGTCACATGTCACATGAAGTCTGCATGCCCAGAGTTATTCTAAATTCATAAGCCAACATAATTCTGACAAAAGATGGCAACTATACCTATCTACGTGCTGAAATGCGGTCACAGAGCGTCAAGAGTGCACCCATTTTGTAGTTTACTTGGTCCACAAGCTATGAAATTATGCCAATCTCGACACATTTTTAATTTGAGAGAGTTGCATTTTTTTATATTGCATGTAGACTGAAAATCGATTAACTTTCATCACACCATTTGAAATGTGTGTATTTAAATACATATGAACTGTGGACTTACCTTAAATTGACACTAGCACTTTAAGCTATGAACCGTGGGGGAAGCAACACCTTTATTAACATAAACAGCAGCCAGAGGAGCATTATAGCTCAGGTCATGAACTGGGACAGGGCTCCTGGGAGACATCGTAGGGTGGTGGCTTTTCTTCAGGCTGTGGCTTCCGGGTTTTCAGGTTGAAAACTCTACTTGTGGGAAACCCAGATATCAGTTCCTTAGTGGACACCCACCACCAAAGCTCACAGGAGAATGGGGTTTACACTGTACTGCAAATCTGTTTGGTCACTATGAGAAATCAGTCTGCCAAGAAGATAAAGTGCCTGCATCAGCTGGTCAGTTCAGCTGCTCTGCATTTAAATATCTATTTAAGCCACTAGATCTACAGTCTAGCAAAACATCATTTATTATTTGTCAGTCCACAATTCATTCATATGTTAAACAGATGTCAAAATATCTGTCCTGCCTAACTCAAAATACTTCCATAAAGGTAAAATAAGATTAATCATATTAAAATATGCATAATGTTTCAAGAAGTTATTAAGCTGAAAAGAAAAAGTAAAGGACTCTACATTGTGAGTAAAAAAGAAATTTTATAAAGAGAAAGAGACTTAACTATCCCTATAAGAAAAGATGTCTCCTTTCTTTGAGTATTTCCCTCTATTCCGTGATATTCAAATATTTTTTTTTAAGTTTTTCGCTTCAGGATATTAAGATCTAATAGTATCATTTCCATTATCATATATCATATTGACAGTAGATTAAATTTTTTTTTTCAGATCTATGAATAGCTTTGGATTTAAGCAAATCTACATGTAGTATCTGTATAATCCCTTGACGGATAGCTCAGAAAAAAAATACTTTAAAATTGCAAGTGAAAATAATTCAATCTATTGCTTAGAATAGCAGATACATTGAAGATAGTATTAAGAGGGTCTAACAGGAGGAAGCCCATTTTGCCGTGCCAATGGACTGTGAGGGGTAAGAGTCGGGTCTGGGGGCAGTTAGCACAGTGGTTAATGGCAACTGCATGGAAGTCAAACAGATCCAGTTTCAAATCTTATGTCTGACTTAGTAATGCCCAAGTAACTTGCAGAAGTCATTTTACATTTTCTCTAGGTGTTATCTTTCACTGATTTTATTCTTTTTTCATTTTTTCATTTAAATTCAATTAATTAACATACAATGTATTATTTGTTTCAGGGGTACAGGTCTGTGATTCATCGGTCTTATATAATACCCAGTGCTCATTACAACACATACCCTCCCTAATGTCCATCACTCACTGATCCCATACCTCAGCCCCCTCCCCCCAAGCAACCCTCAGTTTGGCATTATATACCTAGAGAAAAGCATGTAAATGCAGTAATAGAATCAGAATGTGGACTGAGAAATGGAAAATATCCAGCGCCCCAGGCTTCCTTTTGCTCCTTCCTGGTCATTACTCAATAACCATGCCCGTGGCCCCCGCCACCATTACAGTTTCTCCTGTTCTTAAGCTTCAGTTGACTGGTTGCTAATGTTTCAAGCCCTGCTCAGCAGACTTGATCTTCTCAGTAATATTCGATATCCTCATGTTAAACACTTTTTCCTCAAAACCCCACCATTGGTTTCCAAAATTCTCTACCTTCCTCTTTCTTCCTGACCAAGTCTCTTTGTTATGGATTATGGCCCTCTCTCCACACTTAAATTTTGAAAATCCCAAAGGTCCTCTTCTCCCCATGATCCTTGCCCTTAACCTGCAGTGTGCTCGAGTGCCTTCCTTTCCCCTGGCCTACCCTTCTGATTCTCTCCGATTGCTTCTTTCCCCCCTTCCTCAGTCTCGGTAATGGGACCACTATTCATTCTTTCTCTCTCCCGTGAAACCTTGGGGTCAACCTGGATAACCACTCCCCCCCCACATTCCCTCCTGTTGTCGGTTACCACGTGCTTTGGATTCGGCTTAACAGACACATTACCATGTCTTGTGCTCATTCCCTTGTTAAAAATTCACTACTGCTGCCAAAATTAGGTCAGGCTCTTTGCCTTACTAACTTCCTCAGGGAGCCATTCCCCACAGGATGTCAAAATGAGCTTCTGAAAATGTATATCCAAACACATAGTTCATCTCAAAACCTTCCAATGGGTCTCCATTACCAACAGCAAGAAAGATTTTTAAAATTCTTTAACTATAGTTATATTGATATATAATCTTCCTTCCTGATCACTTAGTTTTGTTCACTGAATTGAATGTCCCACATCCTTCCTGCTTTGTGTATTTGTGTATTTGTTCTTCCTGCTACTGCCTCTTTGTCTTGGAAAACACCTAACTTCGTATCTGCAAGTTCACCTACATAGAATTAGCCATTCCCTTCTTAATACTTCTATAGAGGTATACTATGTATCCGTCCTTATAGTTTATTCCAATTATTTTATGCTTTGATACCCTTAAGAGTGATGAATACACTGCATATAACTTTTTCTACAGGGAGAATATAATGTTGGCATATAATACATACAAATACCTTTTAATAAATGATCAAAATCATATCTTGTTTAATTCAGTAAACAATAATTGAATTCTTATTTTGTGCAAACCACCCTATTAGAAGTTGAAGAGAACTATAGCTGAATAATCCTTCCTCCCCAGGAGCTTACAATCTATAGGGTCCACAGAAACATATAGAAACAATTCCAATATAAAGCACAGAATTTGTCTCAATAGAGGTATAAACAATGACTAAATGTAAGACCAAAGTGGGAGATGAATTTAAGTCTGACAACAGGGTAGGATTACAATGTAAACCACATAAATGGTATAGTGGAGGAAGGAAAGTTATGAACTGCTTTAAGAATCATTTTGAGGGGTACCTGGGTGGCTCAGTCAGTTGAGTGCTCAACTCTTGGTATTAGCTCAGGTTGTGATCTCAGTGTCCTGGGATCCAGCGCCTCCCCACCCCGCACTTCAGTAGGGAGTCAGCTGAAGATTCTCTCCCTCTGCCCCTCCCCCCATGTGCTCTCTCTCTCTCTCACTCTCTAAAATAAATAAACAAATCTTTAAAAAAAAGAAGAATCATTTTGAGAATCTGGATTTTATTGTATCTATAGCAAAGCCATCAGAAACAGGATAATCAGGAAACCAAGTTAAGAGATTATGCACCTAAGGCCACTGTTAAAGTGCTAATTAGTGTGCATTCTGTGACACACAATATGCTAAATGTTATAGAAGATAGAAATATCAATTTTAAAAAATCATCACTAAAGAGTTACAAATCTCTGTATGGGGAAAACTTATAACTAAAGCGCTGGATATTGGGATCCTGAGAGAAGGACAAAATTGGTGGCTTGGAAATACCTTTTTCTGCTAGAATGTATGCCCCTAAGGGCAAGGGCTCGTCTCCCTCACCCTCCAGTATATCTCATTTTCTTGAATACCTGTCACATGCTTGTCGAGTGAAAGTCAATTTACCTTGCAGGAAGTGACTTTTAAATTGAGCTTGATGACTAGGAACCACTTTTCTTCTTTTCTGGCAAGAACCTTCCTTGGGAAACTACTCCTCTATTCTGGACTGCCAAGCAGGGCACTTGCCCTGTCTTGGACGAGCAGGGTCAGTAGGGATTTCTTTCTCAGTATCTGACCCTTGAATGGAAGGATACAAGGAAGGAAAACACCCACATGGCTGATTCATCCCTGGGGAGGGGCCTAAATGGGACTGGAGCTGAGACCTTGCACAAGGATGCCTGGCTTAGTCTTTCTCCTGTCCTTCCTGGTGCAGAATCTGTAGCTGTTTAATTCTCTGGGCTACCCCTCATCCTTAACACATTAACTTTTTTGCTTTTATCAGGCAGGTACAGTTGGTTTATTTTATTAGTAGCTAAAGAACACAAATTGGCACAATAGTTAATAACTAAGAGCTTTGTTTTTCTTTGTTGTATTTACATAAATTATGTATTTCATGGAATATGTCACAGTTGGCTGAACATGAGGGCATCATGGGGGGGAAACATACTCATACACAGTTTCCCAGTAACTAACTCGTACATAACTGAGTTCCAGGGAGTCTTTGCACAATTTTGTTGTGGAATGTTAGACAATTCACTAAGCCTTTCTGAAATTTAGTTTTATAAAAGTTAACATTCTTCACTTGTGTAAAAATTATATGACTTGTTATCTATCATTAGCATGAGTCTAATTATGTTCTTTACTGGAGGAATGATTGTAAGGGCTTTGATAGTGTTCTTGGGATGTGCTAGGGTGAAATATGGTCCCAAACTTTAAGCCATGCTTTCCACATGACAATTTAGTTTGTGCAGAGACAGTGGGTGTACTGATGAGAAATCCCTTTACTGACCAAGTGCCCTTCGCTGATGAATAGCAAAACAAGTTACATATGAAACATTCTTTTTTTTTTTTCTTTAATGCTTCTGTTCTTTCTGGTATGCTTTTGAATAAAATACAGAAAAAAATGTAGATTAAGTGGATGAATAAAGAATGTGTTAGTCTGTAATAGTGTATCTAAGATTTTGGAAGTGAAAAAAAATACTGTACAGGATCAGGGAAACTAGTTTCCACATAAACACTCTTTGGTCTTCATTTTTCCATCTGGAAAATAAAAACTAATAATCATATGATTTTAATCAAAAGACTATTTGAGTCAGAGTAGGAAATATCCAAGTGCAATTTTCAACTGATTCCTGTGAGTGGATAAAATGACGGGGACTCAAGGCACGGTTGAGCAGGCAATTCTCCATCTGCCTCTGCTTCTCCTTCATTCTACATAAGATGGAAATGATGTTTATGCATATGCTTCTATATTCAAATTGATCATGAGGCCATCAAATATTATTCTTTGTAGTCAAATTATGTGTTTGCACACTCATTCTTCAGTTCCTTAGAGACGCTGATGGCCCCAATATTGAAAATCATTTAGTTAATTTTCCATCATCATATACAGAAAATAAATCTTCCATAATTACTGGGGAGTAGGGGTGCCTGGGTGGCTCAGTCATTAAGCGTCTGCCTTCGGCTCAGGTCATGATTCCAGGGTCCTGGGATCGAGCCCCACATCGGGCTCCCTGCTCCGTGGGAAGCCTGCTTCTCCCTTTCCCACTCCCCCTGCTTGTGTTCCCTCTCTTGCTGTGTCTCTCTCTGTCAAATAAATAAATAAAATTAAAAAAAAAAATCACTGGGGAGTTCATCCTGTAAAGACGTCAAAGGAAGGGATTCCTTGGGCGCCACACTGACAGAACACATTTTTACACATAGTCCAAAGCCCTTCCATTTTAGCCAAAGCCCGTATCTTCCTGTCCTAATATCCCTAAGTACAAAGTCACATCATTTGTGAAATAACAGGAGACAGACAATCATTTATTTCATCTTTGGAATTAAATAATTCTGGAGTTAATTAACTAAATAACTCTGGAATTAAAATAATTAAGAATAGATAAGATTCCTTAAAGTTGACATCTTACAGATATCCTAGTGTATAAAATAAAACTTCTATTCATCTTTGCTGAGAGTATTTTAAATATATATGAAAATTATACTGGATTTTATACACAAGATTTAATTCCTGTCTTGGTCACTTATTAGTTAAGAAATCTCAAATAAATTACTTAACCTCTCTGAATCTCACATCTCTCACTTACAAAGTATGGATAGTAATAATTATGCCATGTGTTTGTTAAGTGGCTTAAATAAGATAATATGCATGTTAATACAGTGGGTTGCTATCTAAATATCTATTGTTGCTATTATAGACAGAATGTGGAAATTGATATTGAAAGTGAGGAACATCTCTCAGCAATTGACCAGAATAATCAATGATGATTGGAGATTTTCACATAATTGATATTCAAATCATAGCATTTTCATTAAGCATTTTTATAAACTATGAATAGATTTAAATGAAATCATTATGAATACACTCATATTTTACTGTAAAATGCAATCATATGGCAGGAATCTATGAATATGAGTGCTTGAAAATAAAACCATTGGCATACACATCTAGTTAAGGCATGGTGCACACTGCACAAATAAGCAATATTTCTCTAAAGAAAATGTGAGCCTCACAACTTGGCAGGCATTGTTGAATCACAGCCTCTCCTCAATTATGAACTTATAAAGATGATTGTAAATTACATCCTACCCTCAGGAGTTAAAAAAAATTAAAAAGAGAATAGCCATCAGTTTAGACAGCAAAGTCATATTTCTATTTTTAATGTTTTGAGTTTTAATGAATATCTTTATGACTATGTAATCTTAGGAAGAGTAACTTGTTTTTTTTTTTTTTTTTAAAGATTTTATTTATTTATTTGACAGAGAGAGACACAGTGAGAGAGGGAACACAAGCAGGGGGAGGGGGAGAGGGAGAAGGAGGCCTCCCGCAGAGCGGGGAGCCCGATGCGGGGCTCGATCCCAGGACCCTGAGATCATGACCCGAGCCGAAGGCAGACGCTTAACGACTGAGCCACCCAGGCGCCCAAGAGTAACTTGCTTTTAGGCCAGTCTGAGATATGGTGGAGGCTAGCCCCTAAGAGTGAATTACATGGTTTTATTTAAACACTATTGTCATGTAAGATAAAAATGAAAAATAAGGAAACATAGAAATATTGTTGAAGTTCCATGTGAGCATAACAAATATATCAAATGAGTCTTGAAAGATGTGGTCACTTTACAAAAAGATATATCTGTATTCTATTTTTGGGAGTGAAAACATTATGTCTCCGTGACTAGAACGTCAGAGCACACAAGAAAGCACCATATTAGCCCACTTGGCAGAAGAAATTTTGAAAATCATTACGAAAAATAAGTTTAAAGTCTCTTCTGAAATTTTGAAGAGTAATTGTAAAGAAATGTAAGAAGAATTGAAATCGGGCACAAAACAATCCAGGGTACCAGCCAACAATTGCTCATTTTCTTTGGCCCCTTTCCTCCCCACCTCCAGCAATGTTTATGCTACTTGTAAAAATGTGACTTGACAATTAAGACAGGACAGAATTTTTCATCCTTGACAGTCAGATCATATTATAATTCGTCCTAAAAAATGTTGATACTAGTTTACTGAAAGTCTGTAAGGACCAGATTGCAATTTCATATTCATCAATTAAATTCAGTAGTTTACTTTGTACAAAAATTAAAATGACATAAAATTTATAGGAGATAATGAATCTGAAAAAAAATAAATTATGGAAAGTTTAAAAATAGGAACGAATTTACCACTAATATGGTAAAATATTTCATATTTTATATAAAAATAAAATATTGATAAAATATTTCAAAATGCTATAATTACCATTGCCATATAGTAACATATTTCAAACTGTTGTGATAAGTATTAGTGCAAAATAGATGAATCATTATTACATGTAGCTTACTATGAGGTGCTATCCGAAAACTACTGACACTGAAAAGAATAAAGAATGAAAATTTCCTAGCACATCATGTTCTACAGAAGAGACACTAAATAAATCTTGGGTCTTTATTTCCTTCTCCCCTGAGAATTAGCAGAACGAGGTGAATTAGGAAAAGTTAGTCAATTCATGTTTTAAAATCCTCACTTTATCTGAAAGTTTGATTTTCCTAGGAGATTTCTCTCTCCCTCTCTCTCTCTCTCCCCCCCCCCGTTCATATGTGTGTGTGTGTGTGGTTCTAATTACATTGAAAACCCTATTATTAATTGAAAAGACTTCTTTCTTCAGTTGGTTGAAACATATTTATTATATTTGTTTTATATTTGGTGAGGACCAATCATTTGTCAGTGCTTGGGTTAAGGTTTAAACGTACAGATGGACTAAATCCCTATGGGAGCATAGAGTTTCACGGTAAAAAGCTTGGCTAGAGATTATTTCAATACAATGTGACAACTGGTTAGGAGAAGGATTGTGCCAGGTGTTGTTTATTTCAGTATATG
This sequence comes from Mirounga leonina, assembly GCF_011800145.1. Classification (NCBI taxonomy): domain Eukaryota; kingdom Metazoa; phylum Chordata; class Mammalia; order Carnivora; family Phocidae; genus Mirounga; species Mirounga leonina. Next base: position 6,722,830 of record NW_023270316.1, on the reverse strand, counting down.
TATCTTCTTTGGCTAAACTAATTCAAACTCTTTTGTGCCACACTGTATCACAATCACTTCGTCCTTCATGAAGATCTCAGAGCTCGTTTTCTCGGTAAGATACTTCTGCTTTTTCCAGTCTTCATATGATATAACACTTAGAATACAGATGATATACAATAGAATTAATAATACCTGTAATGTAATCTACATGTATTTTTAGTCCATTTGTCGCGTGGGTTCTTACAAAGTTTTGGCACTTTAAGCAATGTATTAACTTTATGAGTTAGTTACTTAGCAAAGCGAATTATATATTTTCATCACCTCATAAATTGGTGGTGATGGGGGGTGTGTGTGTATGTATACACATGTCCCTTTTAAGAGGTATGCAAAATGTTGAAAGAGTTGTAAATTAAGTATATTTATAATATTTTTCATTACTCTTTCCCCTGCTATTAAATCGATAATAACATGTAATATATATATGTGTGTGTGTGTGTGTGTGTGTATACACACGCTTTGTGGTTTAATGACATTGACAGATGTAAGCATTTATTAAATTGATTTTTTTAGAAAACCGATGAGAGAAATATTAAAAATACAAATACTCCTTCACTTCAATTATTTGAAGTCCCAAAGCTTGAAAATTTTGACAGGGAAAAATGGCCTTCCCCCTGAAGTACGGACAAAGAATGATATATTTGCTCAATGTTTCCAGATTTGGTAGTAACTAAAGACACTTTACAAAGGTTTCTGAGGTCAAGTGTTAAATAAAACAAAGGTAAAGCAATAAACACAGTTGGAGTTTTGTCAAGTTGGTGGCAGATAGCTATAATTTCACTATTTAGTCCTAAAGGGAAGGCTGTAAAAACAAGAAGTATATCTCATTTTCTTGTAAAACCTAACTGGTCTATCAAGAAAGGTCAGGCAATTTTCACCTGAAAGAGTATCTGTTCAGTACAATGCAGTTAAATATATTGTATGTGTATATGAGGCTCATCTTGCCATCTGTCTTCATTCTCTTCACAAAGTTAGCTAAGTAGCCAACAGGTTGGGTTTAAGACATCTATGATACTTAGGAAAAAATGACTGTAATAATCAAAACATAGTGGCCACATATTCTGCCCCTATGCCATTGTGTGTTTGATCTATGCGTCTGTTAAATCAAAACTCCAAAGGTAGAGCAAGGGATCATGTAATTAGAACATGCATAGCGTGTTCTCATGTGCACAGTTACTCTGTACTCATTACTAAGATGTCAAAGCGACCTCCAAAAATCCCTAGAAGGCCGATGCTCCCAAATATCAGTATTGTGTAGGTTTGTCTAGTTTAGCCCTTCCTCCTGAAATGTGAAAAGTTTTCCTTGGCCTTTAAAGATAGACAAATTATGTTTTTCAAAGTTTAGAGATAAACATTTGGATTCTGCGACATTCATGGGTGCGGCCAGAGATGTCCCGACAGTGGTCAAAGCCCCATTTCAGCCATTGTTTTAAGTAAATCATATCTACTCCATGGGACTGGGGTGACACTCGCTTAAATAATATGCATAAAACATTTTGGGTGGCATGTAATAAATACTGTGTGTTATCAGTATCACAAGACATTTTGGTTAGAGTGGTCTCTCATTACTTCTTAGTTATTAGAGAACATCTATGGGGCAGGACACATTTAGGTTTGAAAGACCCTACTCTAGAATAGAGGCTGGCAAACTATGGCCCGTGATGCCACTTGTTTGTGTAAGGCCGGTGAGCCAAGAATGGTTTTCCATTTTTCCACAAATGAGAAAACAAACAAGTAAAACTGATAAATAAAAGAATGAACTTCCATGACAGGTGAACACCACATGAAATTCTAACTTTATATAATGTCTATAAATAAATATGTATCCATACATATATGATAATTAAATATAGTATCCATTAATAAAGTTTTATTGAAACGCATCCCATCCCTTGGTTTACCAACGTCCACATATTCTTTCACGCTACAACAGAGAGCTGAGTAGGAGAGAGAACCCTTATGGCCCACAAAGCTAAAATGTTGACATCTGGTCCTTTCAGAAAAAGTTTGTCCCAGAAAGATTACAAAGCTTGTGAATTGCCTGAAGAGGTTCTATAAGCTTTCTGTGAAAAGTGAGGTTTGAACTGAGTCCTTCCGAACTGGCACAAAAAGCAGAGTCTTTGGAAGTATAAACTAAATGATCTCTTCTCATTACTTACTCAGCTCTGTGAACTTGAAGAAAGTACTCATTTCCGTGTCATTCTTCTTCACTATCTCCCTTAAATGAGTATTTTGAAAATTTATGTCATTGTCAGTGTGATGTTCTCTTAGCCCAATAACTGGCATGCAGTTTGTGCTTAATGTAAGTTGGGGGCAGGTAGAGTACAACAATACTGTAACAGAGAAACATGGAAAATTACAACTGGAAGGATTAATACCTTATTTTCCAGAACCAGGAGTGTTTAGAAATGTGAGCAGTGGAATTTGGACCTTCCTGAAGAAAGTTCCGTGAGGGATTCTGGTATTGTTGGAGAGTCAGCCCATGCTCAGTTGACTCTTATTAGAAGCTCTCATGGCTGGAGTTTTTTTTTTTTTTTTTTTTTTTCCTGATGTTTACATAAAAAAGCAAATGGCAAAATAACATTGTACTATAATTTTTGTAAGGTTTTGCAATATTAATATTTTTACAGTGTAATGTTTTATAATTTTTACTGTGCCATCCAGAGGCCATCAGATTTTTTTCAAAGAAAAAAGACGATCCAGTTGTTTACAGCAAGCCTAAGTTCAAATTCAAGGAAACAGAAATGTCATAAATGCTACTCATGAAATCTAATTAATGAGAATAATGCGTTCACTCCATCCTCTGAATCCACTGTATCTCTATTTTTTCAGTATAATCAATAAACTATTTTATATTATTCACCATGTGCCTGTAGAATAAATATACTAGAGTAAATAAATTATGAGATTAAATTTATTACATTCATTTTTAGATTAAGGATAAGATTATGGCTTTCACCATAGAATTTGGCTCTAGCAAACATATCTGTGAGAAACTCATTTCATTAAATAATGTTTGCTGAAAATTTAATCATTTCTGTTTCTAAAAGTGGCTACGAATTGGGTAAGACTATTGAATCACAGACCTGTACCTCTGAAACAAATAATACCTTATATGTTAAAAAAAAAAAAAAAGAAGAAGAAGAAGAAGATAGCAGGAAGGGAAGAATGAAGGGGGGGGAAACAAACCATGAGAGACTATGGACTCTGAGAAACAAACTGAGGGTTCTAGAGGGGAGGAGCGTGGAGGGATGGGTTAGCCTGGTGATGGGTACTAAGGAGGGCACATACTGAATGGAACACTGGGTGTTATACGCAAACAATGAATCATGGAACACTACATCAGAAACTAATGATGTAATGTATGGTGATTAACAACATAATAAAAAAAAGTGGTTTTTATGAATTGATCAAAACTAAAATTCATGGGACAAAAATGAGTTTTTTTTTTTTTAAAGATTTTATTTATTTATTTGAGAGAGAAAGCACAAGAGGGGGGAGTGGGAGAGGGAGAAGCAGACTCCCCGCCGAGCAGGGAGCCCGATGCGGGACTCGATCCCGGGACTCCAGGATCATGACCTGAGCCGAAGGCAGTCGCTTAACCAACTGAGCCACCCAGGCACCCAAAAATGAGTTTTAAATCAACATAATATGCTAACTAGGAAATTTTATTGTCTATTCCATATTGTGGATATTTTAACCAATTTCACCGTTTCTAAGGATAGCTACAAATGCATAGGAAGAATCCAAAGATCGATATGGAAGTACAAATAATCAAATATAACCCAACAAGCTATTTTCTTAACAGATTTATCGAACGGTATAACAAGATTAAACTTCTGATACTGTAGAACTTCGACCTGTAAGGAATTTTTTTCAGGTATTTATGACTTTTAAACTCTCTCTACTCCAATGCATATTGGTACATTATTTTTAAAAAAATTTTTAAAGACTTTATTTATTTGAGAGAGAGAGCACAAGCAGGGGGTGCAGCAGAGGGAGAGGGAGAAGCAGGCTCCCTGCTGAGCAGTTAGCCTGACGTGGGGCTCGATCCCAGGACCCTGGGATCCTGACCTGAGCCGAAGGCAGACGTTTAACGGACTGAGCCATCCAGACGCCCCTATACTGGTCCTTCATTTACTCATTCGTAACCATGAAATTGAAATTGACAGTATTATCCTTGATTTTAGAGCCTAATGATTTATGTTTTACCTCTTAGCAAGAAGCTTGGTTTGAATCCCATGCAGTTGGTAAAGTTATATTCTGGGATTATCTAAGGAAAATATCATCCTGGAGTTTCGTGAATTTAATCTGGAACCACCTGCTGAGTTCCTAGTGGAGTATTCGGTCATTCAGAATCCATTTCTCCTATTTTTAAGAAGATCAGGGAAAGAAGAAGAAACTTCATCATAAAGTCTCTTTCTGACTCTTCTCCCACAGCAAATAGATCTAAAATGAGTCTTGGGGGTGAATATCTGAAAGAAATGTTAGAATTTAAGGCACCATGTTAAAACCATAAGTCTAGCAGAATTTCCTTTCCAAGTTTATCCTAAAGGCTCTGAGGTTAAGAAAAAATAATCAAATAAATAAAGGTATACATCATATTTTTTAAGGAAAATTATATCCTCAGTGGATACATTTTGACAAATTTGTTAAACTAAGTGTATTTATTCAAGAACCAGGGAATCTTGCTTTTCCCCTAACTTAAGCTCATTACACTAATTTCAGATGTGTTTTATTCCCAAAGGAATTCTCAAGATATATAGAACTGAGCTACTATAAAAGAGCAGGATAGGATGAAAATCAATGTCTTTATAAGGCAGAAAGATGGCGCAATCGTTGGCAAGGATCTAACATGTGCTTTTTATATTATGGTTTCCCTCATTCCTCATGTGTCACTCCAAAAATTTTATGAGAATATTACTTATGCTATCAAAACATATCCTCAGTCAAGATATAAATTTTCACAGGATGGCCATATATTTAGAAGTTCTCCTTATTGATCCATGAGCATGTCTCCGTATGCTTAGCATATCTACTTCTTTACCAGGGAGAATAACGTTATCAACTGCGGGAAACTTCTTGTTCCCTATTCAGTGTGTATTTGGTCTGCCTCTTTCTCCCACTGTGCATACAGATTATTCTGCTCTAATGCTTGCTTATGCTGTCAGAGAGTTGAAATAAGACACGACACATGAGAGCGAAGAGAAGACATACCCGGAAGGAGAGCATCCAAGACAACTCAGAAAATAAACTCAAACCAAACCCTGCTATGGTCTTGGAATCACATGCTGTGAATGTCTGGTGAAACTATTGTGTGCTTGCTTTGTCTACATCAATTTACCGCAAATACAAAATTTACTGGCAACTGAGAAGCAATATGATTTTGAGCCCCACTTTACCTATTTCAATTTGGTTTTATTCTGTTTCAAGATTTTTGAAAAATTACTCAGTTTCACAAATCTGTTCTAGTTTTCCAAGCCATCTTCAGATTTGGGGATTACAGTGAAAAACTAAGTAAGAAAAGAATGCAAAAAGATTAAAAAAAAAAAAACAATCATGCATTAACTGGATTGATTACAAAATGTGTTCACTACGCAGTTAGTTGTAGATTAAGTACAGTTGTACAAATAAAAATTAATAAACAGGTTTTTTTTTATTTTATTTCAGAGGCCTCAGAATTCACTTAAGAGTCAAAAGGAACACAAAGTCAAGCTACAGTAAATAGCATAGGATTCATCTTTCACATAGGATTCATAGCATCACCTCCCTCTCCTTAGTAAATAGCTGGGTCATAGACAATATACATAAATCAGGAAGTAGTAGGAACTGGTAAATCACTGATTTCCTAGGCTAAGTGCAGTCACATTCAGTAGCTCTTCATGCCCAAATATGGTGTTCTTGATCCATCTTTGGTACCTGGCATTAAAGCATATTATTTCATTTATAAAATCTCACTTGGATTCTTTTCCAGACAGGCATATTTATTTTCAATTTGGCAAAGCTGGCGTGAGAATTGCAACCTACTTTGTGAAAAAGGAAACACTTGACCAGCCCACATTGAATTGATTATAATAACTTACTTGTCTTTAGCATCAAGATGTTCAATACAGGTTATTAAGAACATAGATCATATTTTAAAAACTCATCCCAAGGTGCTAGACAAGAAATCTGTGTACTCAAAAATAAGTTAAGCACGAAGTAGGACAACATCCTTGTCTTTAACATTCATACCTATTCTGGGACGCCGAAATTTTGAAGCAGTTACAAGGGAACACTTAGATGAACATAACGTTTTCAATTGCCATCTAACATAATGCTGAAATTCTACAATTAAGTGCCTGTTATCTAAGGACTTCCAAAAGTATTAGTGATTATTAACATACACACTAAACATTTTTAATCTTCCTCATTACGTGAGCAGCCCTCCCTTTCCTATGTGAATTCACAAATTGGATTGTGAAACTCCTATATAACTCCCATATAACCCTTCTCTTCTATGCCCACTCTAAATGAGGGCCTTCTCCTTTCTGAAGATCCACCTGGGTCCCTACACCAAAGGTCTCAGACTCAAACACCCTCCTGTCCCCTGCAGAGGCTGAGAAGCAGCCCCTGCCTCACTTGGAACAACCTGTAGCTCCCAGGCCCTGGTGAAGGTATGGCAGATACCCAGTTCTGCTAACCGTTACCATGTGGAACTGCAGATCTGTTCTACCAGAGTCTTTGCAAACTTGTTTGTTGTGAATCTCCAGGTACTTTTAAGTAAGCCTTGGCATTTGATTCTTTATTTTTCCCCCGAATATTTATGGGCTGGTCATAACTGGAAATGATGGCTACCAGTTTCATCTTGCTCAAACTGCTTGAGATGAGCATTCCCCTTTCCTCTGGGTCTGCGAGGGAAGGGTCCCTGATTGATGCTTCCTCTTTATCTTTGAGCTCAAACCCAGCCCTGCTGGCCTGGTGTGCACGGATTTCCATAAGCAACCCCAATCCTCTCTGATACAAAGTCATCCTTCATTTCCAGCAGTTGAGCCAAACTTCTCAATGCCAGATGACTACCTCATGCCTTTTTCACTTCTGGTTTCCTTATTCTTTCCATTTTCCCCATAATAACCCTCTGCCCTCTGACCTCTCCATTGAGCTCATTCTTACCCTTAATTTTTTATTATCAGCCAAAAGCTTGTCTAATCCAGGACTTCTCTGACCACATCTGATTCTCTCTTTCTCTCTTCCTCCTTGGAATCCCTTTGGCTTTATTCTCTGTACCCTGTTCACTTGACATTGAGTAGAATGATAGAAGTAATAAATTCAGTCAGAACTTGGACACAGTGTAGTCCAGCCCTTTCACTGCAGAGTGGTCCAGACCCAAGAACTGACTTACCTAATATAAGTTAAAGCTAGAGAAAAACTCAAATCCTGCTTATAATTGCTTCTTCCATTCATCTTGTCCTGTCAACAATATTCAAAACTCCAAAAAGACAGAAACCATACTTTAGACATCTTTTATATATCCACTTTATGACAATACCAAATGCAAATAGCTATAAAATTTCTTTTAAACTTTAAAAAGCTGAAGAATTCTTACAACTTTGCCCAGAATTGAAGCGCTGACTTTGATCAGAGACAAAGAATGAACCTGTGTTCTATAGAGGGGTCAAGTATCCGCGATCTGCGAGGCTATAGACTGAGCTGCCATCCCCCACTTCATGTGGTCTGGGACACCTTTGCGTAGCTTCCGCCCTGTGCACAGCTGAACCCAGGCGCCACCTATCTCTGGATGAATCCCATAAATATGGATTCCACACCTGGGGGGACCACCGATGCTGATGACCAAGTCACCCTAGGCTGCTGGGATGACTTCACTGGAGTGGCTGAACTTGGATTGATCTACCTCCTACCCCTTTACATAGCTATAGTGGCATTTCATCTGGAAAACTAACCCTTCTCATGGTGAAATGTGGATTTGTTAATGCAGATCATACTGTTCACGGAGTGTTCTAATATAACTTTTGTGATAACTGCAATATGTATAAAATTGTGACAAACATAATTAGCATGCTTATGCACATCAAATGAGACCACAATGATACGATATATTGAACTTGTCAATTTGGTGAACCACCAGTTCCTGACCCTTCCAAACACTGTTTCTCAGTATAATTTTGATCAGTGAATTCATGAAGCCTGTTTTAAATTTTCTCTCCTTAAGTATTACATTAAATACCAGAGTACCTTTCAGGGTTATATGAACCATGTTTGTTCTTTCTTCATGCTTTTTGGAGAATGATAGAATATGGAGAAAAGGAATATGAACTTTAGAACTAGTCAGGCCTGAGTCTGAATCTCAAATCCACAATTTACCTAACCCTACAAATTACAATTTCCCAAGTAGGTTACAATACATTACGTCCTCGTTATATGTACACACATAGAGTACCCAACACTGGTACTAAATGAAGATTAAAAACATGCTTGCTGCTTGGTTTCCTCTCGGGGTTCACAAAATATATGATGGCTCCACGACCACTGTATATAATGGGGAAATAGGCTCTCTCTATCAAAAACAAAACAGGGAGAATTTTAGCCAGAGCGACTTAGATTAGATAACAAAAAGGACTTGCTGGATGCTTACCCTAATCAACGGAAAGATCACTTAAGTGGTGGCTTTCATGCCCTTGGTGGGAATTAGTGAGAAACACACAATTAACTTAAGAGGCTCCTTTTTCTGGGCTTAGTCTCACAAATTTGCGTGCCTTAGTATCTCTACTTCTCCAAACGGAACCAGTCACATTTTAAAGAAGACCTGCCATTAAATGACTGGCACAAAATAGATTTTTTAAAAGCACAGGACGCAACAGCAAACAAAACAAAATATAAAATCAAAGTCTTACGATCTCGAAGGGGGCCCTGAGACTCACACACCTTCTACTTCTTCTTCCATTTTCACATCGGGATTTCAAGTATGAGCGCCACGCTCGACTTGTAAGGACACCAGGGAGAATGAAGACTTGTCCCGGGGCCTCCGCTCCTTTGGTTAATCTGGTAAGTACCACCTGTGGCAGCTAATATGCCCTTCTGTTCTTATCTTCCGAAACTTGCATGTCTCTGAAAACCAGCATACAGCAGAAAAACAACCTGGATTCTGGCCACAGCTCAAGAGCTAAGCCAGACTTTGGTTCCTGCTGTAGAATTTCCTGATCTGGGAGTAAAAATTCCATCCTTAAGCCATGCTGTCATTTAGATGAGTTCCATTGTAATGTCATATCTACAAACCAACATTTTCTGAAAAGGTCCTTGTTCCATTTGGCACTTTCCTGAGGAAGTTTTATCAGTGTTCTGATGTACAGTAACCTGATAAGCCTTTACTTAGCACCCATATATCACTCTTTAACCTTTAAGGAAGACTGCAGGCAGCCATGCCTTCCCCATTTGGCTAATGATAAAGCATTCACCACTATTTGAAGCAGATTAACCGGGAACCTTTTTGGCAGAAACTTAGGTTTCAAGCTTTAGTAAAACCTAACAACAATGTCAGACTCTGCAGAACTACCTGTTTATATGTGCGAAGATGTGAAATCTTGCAAACTTAGGTATACATAGAAGTTTATATCTCACAGATACAAAATCAGGATCTGAGACAATTTTGTTAGGCTAAATGAATGTGTCTTTATAAGAAAGACTTACACCTGAATGCATAACTGAAATCTCCAAGAAAAGTCACGCTTTAGAAATAAATATATCTTTGTATCTTTGGGGCACCTGGATGACTCAGCTGGTTAAGCATCTGCCTTCGGCTCAGGTCATGATCTCGGGGGTCCTGGGATCAAGCCCTGCATTGGACTCCATGCTCAGTGGGGAGACTGTTTCTCCCTCTCTGCGCCCCCTCCCCACGCTGATGCTCTCTGTCTCTCAAATAAATAAAATCTTTAAAAAAATTAAAAAATAAATAAATATATCATTTGTAATGACTTTTCCTCATACCTAGGCTATTTGCATTTTAGTATGATAATGAATGATGTTCGTAAGTGTTATGGTCAACATTTTTGCGTGTGTGGTTTGGCACATTATTAAAATCCGTATCAAACATTCTCATAGACAGAAACGTTTTATTAAAAATCATGATACAAAATGAAATGGTATCAAGTGAATGATGAAAACAGTTTATGATCCAAAATTCACACTGAATCTCGTGCCCCCTAATGGAACAGACTGAAGCACGTAGCAGCATCCTCGGGACGTCCATAAATTACATGATGAAACAATCCACTGTAATCAAATTTTGAGAGGTCCTCATTTTTATTCACTTAAATGTAGTCCTAGGCAGTATTTTCCTTAGAAGAAATTTGACTGGAACTTGCCTTGAAGGAAAGGTGATCATTTTTCACTCTACAGGTGGAGGGACACTCTGGGCAGAAGGGACAGTAAGATCGAACACGAAAGCCTCAAAGACGACGGTATATTCAGAGAGTGGCCGATACTGAGCTCGAGCATTGTCAGTGCGCAGTCGAGCAAGAGTCACGCGAGGACCTGAGAATGGAAAAGGGGGTTGGGCCAGATTTTCATGGACCTGCTGCACCCAGCAATGGAGTTTTGGGCTTTGATCTGTTAATAGTGGAGCATTATACTCATTTTTTTTAAATATTTTATTTATTTATTTGACAGAGAGAGACACAGCGAGAGAGGGAACACAAGCAGGGGGAGTAGGAGAGGGAGAAGCAGGCTTCCTATGGAGCAGGGAGCCCGATGTGGGGCTCGATCCCAGGACCCTGGGACCATGACCTGAGCCGAAGGCAGATGCTTAACGACTGAGCCACCCAGGCGCCCCGCATTATACTCGCTTTTAATCAGAAGATCAACCTGAGAATTGAGTGAGCATCACCTGGGAAGTCGTTAGAACATAAATCCGAGCCCAACCTCGGCTTATGGGGCGGGCAACCCTTAGTGTTTCACTAGGACCGCCCAGTGATTTCTACGCTCCCTGTGCTAGGAGATGTTTAGCCAGAGGGCTACACACAAAATAGAATAATTAAAAACTTTTCCACAAACTCAAATATAGACTTACTCTTCTTTATTTGGATGGCAAAGGCATGTGTCTGTGTGAATTATCCTTGCTTGCTCACGGAGTATGTCCACCAAACTGAAGCTACTCTGTCCTCGTAATTAAATGCTATTAGCCTTCCTCGCAGTTAATATTCATGATAATGCATATGGTATTATAGGTTCGTCTGAAAAAAACCAAATATATACCCATATTTATAGATATAGATCCAGCACATTATTTAACTATCAGAAATCAGAGAGTGATCCCCTGCCCCCGCCCAGAGCCTTTACAAATGAGCAGTCACATTCATTCACAGGTAGCAAGGTCACCAGAGGGTAGTCAAGTTTTCTTCTAAACTGGTCGTCTTAGCCTGGCTTGTGGCCAAGGCGAATGGCGCCATTCTAGACCTGTGACAGCAGAAATGGAAAGATAATCCACAGGCATGTATTCAGTGGAATACGACAAAGCAGTTAGACCCGCACATACTTAGCGTCTGGAGTCAACTCTACCAAATTCTATCCAAAGTTCCGATGGACTGCTGGCTCAGGAGGCATTCCACTTCTCGATTCTCTGAGCATCTCAAAAACCGTCCGGCTTCTCTCTGACTGCCTTTGGTTTACTTGAAGGATGCGCACTATGGAGATTTTCAGACGGCTGCCACACACCTGTGAAGCCTGACCCATTAACATCTGGGCGGGCCACTTTTAGTGACCTCCGTAGCAAAACATGGTGTTTCACTGTAATATTTTAACAGGCCGTCAGTCACCTTGACTGATTGGGTGTACGCACGTCCCCTTCTCTGCGCCCTGCTGATGAATCCCTTCACTTCTCGGTGTATTTGAGGGTCAGAGTGCACGAGCCGACTGACCAACTCACTGGCCCAGTTAGCCCGCGATGTTCCCTACTCTGCTGTCTTCTGGTGCCTATAAGTGCTTTTAAAGGCAGGGGAAGGAAAATGTTTTCCCAAACACCAGGCAGGTCTATTCTCTGAGTGTTTAACACATATTAGCACAATGAATATGAATCACAATATAAATTCCTCGCCCCAATTTTTTTTTTTTTTCTCATCGGGTTGGTAGCTGAGCTGTTACAAATTAACGAGTAATTCCTCTTAGTTTTTCTCAGACTGTGGTCTGTGAACCAACACAAGTCCAAAACCTAACAGTGATGATAGGCATTCAGAATTTGCAGTTAACATCTTGGAATCTTTGATAGAAATTTGGCCCTGCCATGACACCCATCCCTTAGTGGATTTATCTCATGGAGTTAATGGACAAAAATGACTCAGGGTTTGGTTGAACCAGCAAAGAACGTGTGTGGCAAGCTGCAAACGTGCCATGTGCACTAGACCAAACATTGTTCTCTTGGCCCAAAACAGAGTGGAAACGCACACAAATCAAAACTCGCTTCTTCACCAGAGATAATTTGGGAAGCCCCATCACTCTGCATATCAGAGGAAGAGTTCACCGCGAGAGTGGCAAAACCTACTTGCCCTTGCATTTTAACTCACCCATGTAGTTTAGATGGTAGTTGCTCCTTAAGCCAGAATTGGAAAGTACATGGGAGAAGCCTGGTAGTTAAAAGCTTGTGAAAGCTAAAGCCCACCTGAAAGTCAACGGATGGTTCTATTGATTTTTACAGATGTTTCAGAGAGAAGAGAATTCAAAAATAGATGAGTACAGCTCAGCAGCCAATTACTAAAATATCGTGATAAGGTCCATCCTTGTTCTAAAATTCTGTGATTTTGATGTCAAGCATGAATCTATATAAAACACCTGTAATGTTAAATGAGTTAGCATGTGAAACATGTGGCGGTATTTCTGCTTTTATGGAAGATGCTTTGGCTTTGGAATAGAAGTGACTGAGAACTGATCCCCTGCTCCCCCACTCACGATCTATGGCAATCCGTGGCAAACCACTTTCTCTGTGTAATGGTTTCATCATCTATGATATGTGGATAATGTTTTCTATTGTGCATGGATCCTGTAGATAACCTGAGTCCCAATATGTATTCAGTGAGAAGTAGTTTTGAAAATTAGAAATATTTCTACTTTTATGTAATTAATGGTTTCATTATATTTATATTTCAATAAGGGTTGCTTTTAGTATAGGACGTCAGATCCTGAAACCTTTTGAGAAGCTTCTCATTTTAATAACACCATAATATTCTTGTTCTGTAGCTCAACTCAACCTTGGTGGGGGTCGAGGAGCAGAAACCAACCCTGGAAAGTTATATAGCTCTTGAACAGTAAGCATAAGAGGAGTGAGATTTGGGAGTGAATTGTGTTGTAACCAATCTTCATATATATGTTTACATATTTGTGTGTTTATGTTTGAAAGCATGTGTACGTCTGTGTACATGTGAGGGTGGGAGCCCATTAAAATCACAACCTCTACATATATGTATATTGTGAAGTTGGGAATGAAAATTAAAAGAAAAAATACATCTTCTTAGAAAGTACCTTTGCTCAAAATTCACAACCACCACAACAATTAGGCTCTGGTTTTTTACCTGTCAGAAGGTAAAACAGTATCATTTGTGTGTGTGTGTGTGTGTGTGTGTGTGTTAGAGCTTTAAAATCAAGACTGCATGCACTGTAGACTGAGCAATAAACATCCACAGAGGAGAAGTTTCTAATTTTGGTTTTTATATTAGTATCCAAGGCCTCATAAGGCTGTGAGAAAGAGATAATAAAAATAATGTGGAATGTTTAAGATTATATATTTCCCAGCTCTTACATATTTATATCATCTTAATTTTCCATCAACACTCTCAACTATGCTTTTATGATAGAAATTCTGGCATAAATGAAACTTTCAGATTCATTTGAGGAATACTATATCATTAGCCCATGGAACCATAGAATGAAATTAAGGAGGACAAGTACCTGAATTGGGATCTACCAACTAATGACTCCAATGAACAAAATTAATAAGAGAAGGAATTTAACACCTATAAGAAGTGGAACTTGTCTGGCTTGTTCTGGAGTAGAAAGCTTGAGGTCATCTTGACTGGAACCAGGCAAAGAATGAATATCAAATTAAACAAAAATACCTGGTATGCGGAAATTGGGCTCTCTCCTTATTGTGTGCATGAACTGTATCCATTCATGGACTTTCTGTTTTAACTCTCACATTCCCACCATGGTGCTTCCCACAATCACTGCCTCTAATGTCTTAAAAGCCAGAAAGCACTTGTTTCACCCAATTCAACATTTTACTATTTGTTCGCATTTCTCTAGAAATATTTTACATGTGTTGGCTTATCCTCTCACTATTGATCAAACTTCTTTGTAGAAAAATGTCATGTAAGCCTTTTGTATCTACCACAGAAACTCTGGAGTATCTGACACATGGTAGATACACAGAAAATGAATTCTGTGAAGAAAAAAATCTGTCACAGCAGAACACACTCTATCTATACTCACTCCAGAAAGTTTCGTTAATTATCACTTTTCCTAACGATGTCTTTATGTATATGCATGTGTTGGATAGAAACAAAAATCACAAGTGTTCGTAGTATATAATTTGGTTGCAAGGGAAGGTAAAAAAATTGAGTCATACTGAATATCCTGAACTCCTACCAAGAGCTGATCATAAATAATTTTTAGTTCTTACTAAATACTACTTATATGTCATTATATGAATGATTGGCATGTGGTTAGATTTACCTCATTCTATGCTAAGACCCAAGCTGGTTTTAAGCAGAGACAGAAACAAGATCATATTTTTCACTTATCTCTGAAAGATCAGCTGTTAGGGAATAAAGAATGGGTAGAGTTTACTGAAACTATGGAAAATGTTAGTAAGTGTTTGGTATTCTATTTAATTCCCAGTTTGTTTACATTCCAATCTACCCCTATTTTCAGGTCACGCTCTCTACCTTTCTCTGTCCACACATTTTAAAGAATGTTTAGATATAGAAGAGATACCTGTAACGTCCCTGTGCAAGTCTTCCTTTTATACAGAGAAAAAACCAAACACAACAAAACCAAAGAACTGCAACTCTTATGAAAAAATGGTATCTAAAGGTAATGCTAAAAGAACATACAGACTAGTCATAATGTATTAAGAACGCATGCATTTATTCATTCTTTATTTATATGTTAGCCACCATTTTAGAGAGATAGTAAAGAATGAAGGCATTTTTCTCAAAAACATTGCAGTCCATCCAGAGTGGATAGTGGGTCACTGACCCACAGCACAGCAAGTTTCGGACACAGCATGGACTCCATGGGTGGGGCTCACAATGACCATCTGAGATATTTAATATCAAGGGAAACACAGCCATCTCTTATCCTACAACATTCTAAGTCTTCTGTAGACACTATAAGCTCTCAAACACCACCTTGAGCACACTGAGGGCAGTATCTCTATGCAGACGTAGACTCAAACATTCTTTTGTGACATTTTTAAAGCCTACTTGAATAGGAGTTCTTGATTTGACAGTGCACTTAATCTATATAGCTATGTGATTGAGGGGAAAAAAAAAAACAAAAAAACAAACTAAGACATACTGAAGACTCAAAGTAGGTCAAAAGCTATTATTAAGATTCATCTTCTGGGGCGCCTGGGTGGCTCAGTTGGTTAAGCGACTGCCTTCGGCTCAGGTCGTGATCCTGGAGTCCCTGGATCGAGTCCCGCATCGGGCTCCCTGCTCGGCAGGGAGTCTGCTTCGTCCTCTGACCCTATCCCCTCTCATGTGTTCTCTCTCTCTCATTCTCTCTCTCTCAAATAAATAAATAAAATCTTTAAAAAAATAAAAAAATAAAAAAAAAGATTCATCTTCTTGTAGTAACTCTTTAGGGCCAGCAAGTGAGTGGTATAATTCGAAGGGGTTGAATGTCCTTGCTCTGCCCCCTCTGTCCAGCATCTGTCTCCTGGCTTTTGAGAACCCCCTCCTCTGCTTCCCCAAGGCTTTTCTGACTACTCACAACCCTCTGATCTGCATTCTACCCAGGGACACTTCACTTCAAAATAACTTCACCCCACCAACCGCTATCAAAATTTCTATCTCTTTAATGGAAATTATATCAGGTATTTGGAGAAAAGTAATCTGATTTTTAAGCCATTCCATGCTAAACCGAAGGTGGCTTTTCTGTAAAGCTTAAAATACACCAAAGGGTTGCTTGCATTTTAAAGAAAACACCTGTAGACCCAAATACATGTCTAGCTGGAAGGATTTCTTCAGGGAGACAGAGCTATTCTGTTGCAGTGGAGAACTCTGGATTTCTTCACTCTATCCTGTGCCACAGAGTGCTGTGGACCCCGTTGAATGTGGCCTTAAAGCCCCACCCCGATCCATTTAGCACGTGGTGAAAGTAGGTATAAACGTCCGCTCTCTGTTTGTTCTATTTATTCAAACTAGGTTTCTTTGAAAGATAAAGCCTTAGAACCATTGTTAAGAAAATCTGCATTTCTGCACCTACCAATTCTGACCGCATGAATGCCCAGTTTGGCTTCTGAGAGCAAGACTACCTGTTAGCAAGTTGTTCATATGTCGAATCCTCTCCCAAAGATCCCACAGATGGACTGAGCCAGAGCTGGTCACTCTTACTTTGAAATATGGAAGGACACTTTTCACATTTTTATGTACCATCTTGTATTATAATTATATATGCTTGTCTTTACCCTATGCTAGAATGAAAGGTCTTTGAAGACTTGAACTCTAACTGACACATCTTAACACCTCTCTACCCCCTTTGCCCTTGTTCACACGGGCAATCATAAATATGTGTTAATTAACACAAGGATGGAATCCTTCTAATTACTTTAACTATTATACCGATCTGTTAATAGCAGCTTCACTATTTTAGGAAAATGCACATATAGTGCAACCTGTTAAAAATCTATCTCTGGGGTGCCTGGGTGGCTCAGTTGGTTAAGCGACTGCCTTCGGCTCAGGTCATGATCCTGGAGTCCCGGGATCGAGTCCCACATCGGGCTCCCTGTTCAGCAGGGAGTCTGCTTCTCCCTCTCCCGCTCCCCCCTCTTGTGCTCTTTCTCTCTCTCACTCTCTCTCTCAAATAAATAAATAAAATCTTTAAAAAAAAAATCTATCTCTGGCTAAATCTAAATGGAAGACAGAAAAAGAAATTACCAAACTGAATGAAGTTGAAAGGTACTTCTAAGAAAAGGCCGATAAGGTCACTGGCGTGCAGCAACATTGTATTTGAATGTTTTTCCTCCCCTTCTGCTTCTTTAAATAAAGAAGAAATGTTTAAGAGTGCGGAAGCTCAAAAGGCAAGCTCAGGCCTTTTCTGTGATTATAGTTTGCTCTGTACTGTATTAAAAACAAGAACAGAGATCACTGAAAATTTTGATTTAGCTGTTATGGAACACATACCTTCTCTTCAAATGTCTTCTGCATCCAAAATGAGGCCATTTTACCCATCAGTGGGAAAAAAAATCCATTTCGCCTTTTTTTGGGGGGGTTCATTTTCATCTCAGGGAAATAATACAAATCTTGGCCTGTGGCATTTCCTGCGGCATCTTAACCAGTTGGACCTCAAGCCATTTCATCCTGTCGGGGAAGCATTAGTTCCCAGGAAACACTTTTTGCCTTGATCATTATTGCAAAATTAAGACCATTTTGTGTTCCTTCAATGTAACATATTATTGAGAAATAGAAGACTGGAAAAAAAGTAATGACACAGCTTTATAAGAAAAAGGAAAAAAAAAAGAAGAAAATGAGCATTCTTAGGAGTTTAATAACTGTCCTTCAAAAGAAAACTAACATCCAAAGTAAGTTGCTAAAGATCTTATTTGGATACTTCTACTGGAAAACTTGGCAAGATGGATAAACAAGAAAGAATACAATAAAGAAGACATATGCCCTCAAATAAAGAAAATTACTACAGAATGGGTCCAGTCCTTTGGATTGTAAACTGCAATTTTTTTTTTTCAGATTTTATTTATTTGACAGAGAGAGACACAGCGAGAGAGGGAACACAAGCAGGGGGAGTGGGAGAGGGAGAAGCAGGCTTCCCGAGGAGCAGGGAACCCGATGTGGGGCTCGATCCCAGGACCCTGGGACCATGACCTGAGCTGAAGGCAGACCCTTAACGACTGAGCCACCCAGGTGCCCCTAAACTGCACTCGTTGAATATCATCTCCAATGCAAGCAAGCAGCCAAGATTATGGAGATCTTCTGGTTTAAAGAAAAAAAATTAATAAGTCCCCTTCACTTATTCCTTCTCTAAATGATCGATGGACTTCCTTTGCATTAGGAAGTTGAGTAGAGAGAAAAGGACCCTATTTACACATATCTTGGGCAACAACTTAATGCCTCTGAAAATCAGAGCTAGTCAGAGAGGAAGAAGCTGAAATCAAGGTGACTGAATCAATTTTAATAATATTCATAAGGAAGAGAATTTTTAAGCCAGCAAATTGTTCTGGCCGTTCTAGTATTCTGACCGACTCTGCTTAGTGGCCTTCTCGTGCCCAGCCCTCCACACTGTGAATCATTCCTCCCCATTCTCTCCTTCCCTCCTATACCAGGGCAGAGAGCAGGCAGGCCCCGATGACCCACAAGGGAGCTGTTTACAAACAGGGAAGAAAAAAAAAAAAAGGAGAGAAAGGAAAGAACTGAAATGATTCTTTTACTTATGAAGGGAGGTATAAACTTCAAATGAGCAATCTGGTCAAGCTGTCATCTGACAAGGACATTTCATCAGTACATAGAGTATAGACTGTGTGTGTTTCCATTTAAAATTCACACTCATAAAAATAAAAATTCTGAGATTTTTTTGCTTTGGGTCATTCTGTAAAAAGACATTCTGAAACACGCCTCTGGTGGGATTCCCTTCAATATGTAAAGTTAGCACAATTTACATCGGATTTCTTTCCTTTTTTTAAAAAAAGACTTTACTTATTTATGTATTTATTTGAGAGAGAGAGAGCACGCAAGCAAGTGGGGGAGCAGAGGGAGAGGGTCAAGCAGACTCCGCACCGAGCATCAGCCTGTCAGGGTGCTCCATCTCAGGACTCTGAGGTCATGACCTGAGCCAAAATCAAGAGTCCATTGCTCAACTGACTGAGCCACCCAGGCACCCCAACAATTTACATGGACTTTCTACACTGGAGTCATTTTCTCAATACCAGGACGGGCAAGGTCCCTCCTGGGGAGCCCTCTGGTCATTTCCCCCTGAGTACTCATTTGGTCTGGCAGTTGAATATTGAGTATCAGAATTGGCTGCTGATTTTATAATGTTGGAAATTGTATGTAGAATTTTGTTTTTAAAAAATCTGTAAATAGGAATAGTATCCTCAGTTGGCATCAGTTAAGGAAAACGACATCATGGCAACCATTTATAGGGGGCAAAGTCTCCTCTGTTCACTGTGGTCTGCTCAGCATCCTATGGTCTGTCTATGGTCTTCCAGCAGGTCAAATTCGTTCATTTATATTAGAGCTTGGTCACTGTGCATTTGTATTTAAAGCTGTTGATATAGCCTTTCAAGCAATTTTGTTAATAATCAGTGCAGTAAAATCTATTAAACTATGGATTCTTTGATAAATGTGTAGCTTATATTATTGGAGTACATTACTTTGTGCATCGTAATCAATGTTTGTTAAATAAATAGACTGCGATTTGTTTTAAAGTACTTTCTTGATAGCCCATCTAAAATTGTTTTGTGTTAATAAACAGGCTCTGAAAAGCACTGGATAGTTATAAATATTCATATGACTTTATATATTCATCTACTTTCCAAATTCACAACATATGTCCCTGAACACTTGTGTGCCCAGTGAGTCAGCAAACCTAGTTCCAGGTCTGAGAGTCAGCTCCTTTCCTGTTGTGATACAATCAGGTCAGTTGTAGATAATAAAGCATTTTTACCTTTGCCCGTTAGTTTCTTCTATGCATGATGAGGAGTTCAGCAGGCAGTTTGCTTTGCCCTAATAAACTCAAAAATCACAATCTAAATAGCCACAGCCTCTCTCTTAAGATAGAATAATCTACTACAATCAGATGCTCCTCCTAATATCTGATTGGATATATCATCTTGACAGTACTTACTACTTGACTGAATCATAAATGGTTATAATCACAACCTCTTCATACTTCCACATTTTAGCCAGAATAGACAATGTGAGATGCAGCCTACCAACTGTCAACTCTTTATATTTTAAGCAAATAATATGGATAAATCAATATAAACAGACACTGTTAGAACAATCCATACATATGTATATAGATAATATAAATTACAGACACGCACACCCAGTGCTTATGCCTCTTTATTTTCCTTTTCATCCATTATCAGAAGCTTACTAAGGCCTGTGTCAAGGTCAAGAGGCTTCTCCTCTGAAGCTTCCTTGGTATACTTTTTGTCTGTGCCTGGGGATTCTGTCATTCCTCCTCCTTAAATTTCAACCTATTCTAACACCAGTCCTAGCTCAGACACAAACCTCACTGCAATTTAAATAGTCAGCTATGTTCAAGAAATAGAAAATAATAGAAATAGGAGGGGTCACTGTGCCCCCCCAAAGGGGGCAATGTGCATAAATCATGCCACCTCAGCTAACATAATCATTATAACAGGGGAGTCAGTTAAGGCATAAAATCTCTTCAGAATCAGCAACCTTCAAAAAATGAATCAACAACATTAATGCGCTAAAAGTCATGAGATCTCAGTTTCTTCATTTGAATGTTGCATTAAAATAGTTGCATCTTGGGACGCCTGGGTGGCTCAGTCGGTTAAGTGTCTGCTTTCTGCTCAGGTCATGATCCCTGGGATAGAGCCCAGCTTCAGGCTCCTTGCTCCCCAGGGAGCCTGCTTCTCCTTCTGCCTCTGCTGCTCCCCCGGTTGGGCTCCCCCCCCGACAAATAAATAAAATCTTAAAAAAAATAAAATAGTTGCATCCGTAAAATCAATTTTAAGTGCCGAATCACATATGTGTTAAGGGATGCCTCTTTATCTCCCAAATCTGGAGACTTCCAATTAAGCTCTCTGATTATATTCTCCCCAAGTGACTAGTTTGAAGGCTTTTTGAACTGAATAGTAGGAAAAGCTTAAAACAAAGTCCCAACCGTAAATGACTTTTAATGAAATTGAATGACATTGTGATTCCCATCTAAAACACACACTGATTCTACATAAGCACAAAGAGAGAGAGGACATCATTATGTATCTTGATTAGATATTGTAAAAATTTTGGTAAAATTATGGTTTACTAATATATATGAAATATCGGGAGGTGAAATGTATCTAAGTCAGATGTATTTCCCCTAAGATGAAAATGGCTAAGTGTTTCTTGCACCCCAAACACCATTTATTTTTGTTCTAGTGGCTATTGATTTCATCATCAGTGCTGGTCAGTTATATTACAGCTAGAGCTGAGTTATGGTAACTCATAAAAGAGCCAGAATGGGAAGACAATGAGGTTTCCAGATATTCAGTGAGGCGCTTTTCACTTAGCAAAACATACAGTATTTTCTGGGTTTGGTTGCAATATTCTCTTTGGCATAAGTATTGACTCTGTGGTAATCCTAACCCAGTCTTGCTTATTAACAAAGACAAGTATCATTTGTCATTTTTTGTTATGGGTGGGGAGCTGCACTCAGAAGCAGATCTCCTCAAACTGCAGTAAATGTAGGCTACTCCAAGTCTGAATCTCTGACCACCAAGAGCATACAATGATCTTTCAACATTTTTACCTTATTTACATAGATTTAAGAGCGTTCTATTTTATTTTTAATTTTTTAAAATATTTTATTAGTTTATTTGTCAGAGAGAGAGCACAAAAGCAGGGGGAGATGCAGACAGAGGGAGAAGCAGGCTCCCTGCCGAGCAAGGCGCGGCAAGGCTTGGCTCAGGTCATGATCCCAAGGCAGACACATAACCAACTGAGCCACCCAGGCGTCCCTGAGAGTGTTTTAAAATCACATTACCATGCAGAGCTGATGTTCAGCTTGCACACACCGGAGCATGTTCTGATTGGGCCAGTCTTTCATGCTGTCTGGGGGACGCTTATCCCTCGATCAGACAGAAAATGCTCTGCAAATGCGTGTCTCCTTGTAAAAACACAACCAAAGAGAGGTCATTATCCACTCCTCCCCTGATTCCTGCCACTGTTCTTCCCCTGCACTCCTGACTTGCCTCCCCTCCCCCATCCACTTTGCACCCATCCCATCCCCACCTCCACCCCCCCAGGTACTGCAAGCTGAGAGAGAGCTGCAAATGCAAATCTGATTTGGTCCACACCAAGTCCCTCTAATGGCTTCTCAGTCTTTTGGCTAAATTTCAGCCTTCTTGCCTAGGCAAGCCCCTGGATTCTTTGGCATCACTGCACTCTGCTTTCCATCCACTGGGAACCGTTTTCCCTTCTTGAAACTGTCAGGCTCCCTCCTGGTCCAGCTCCTCCCACAGCCTGCTTCTCCTCCTCAAATGCCCCCCAAGCCAGGCTCCTGTGTCACATCTCAGCCTACAGATTTCTTGCCGCTTCGTCAGGCATTCTTCAGGAAGCCTTCCCCGATCTCCCAGTTTGAGCCAGTTGTATTGCCTAATCTCTTTCAGAATCATCACCGTCTGAATTTGAATCAAGTATACAGCAATCGATGTGCTTCTCTAATTAATACTGTTTTCCCAGATAGGATTGTAAACAGAGCAGGGAGCTCAGTTTTGATCGTCACCATAAACTCAGAGCCTGAAAAAATGAGGATATTCAATAACTGTATGGTGTATCAAAGCACAAATATTTGTCTTATGGGCAAGCAGAATTTTGTAGTACCTTTATTAATTATATTTTTTCACATAGGAATGACCTTGACAAACAAATTTTAAGTTGTGACACCACTGGCTTATTTGTTCAGTTTAAATATGTTAAATCTGGGGGCGCCTGGGTGGCTCAGTCAGTTAAGCAACTGCCTTCGGCTCAGGTCATGATCTCAGGGTCCTGGGATAGGGCCCCGCATCAGGCTCCCTGCTCAGTGGGGAGTCTTCTTGTCCCTCTCCCTCTGCCCCTGCCCCCTTAACCCCCACTCATGCATGCTCTCTCTCTCTCTCTCAAATAAATAAATAAAATATTTAATATATATATATATATATAATCTGAAATTTATTTAAATTTAAGAAAATAGTGAATGGATTGATAAATAACAAGTGAGTCATAAAGATTACCAGAGTATACCAAAAGAGTATCATTCTCACCAAAAAAAAAGAAAAAGAAAAAGAAAAAAAAGACAGACATTAGTTTTCTAAGAGTTTTTCAAATCTAATTTTAAATTATGATAGTGATCATTATAAAGTACCAGATGGAAATCCAAATATATGTAATATTTTCTAAGCCTCCATACTACAAGTTTAATTGTAGAGAATGTCAACCATTTACTAGATGGTACTGGAATAGCACAATGTAATTACATGATGAAAGAATAGGGTTTTTCTCCCTCTAAATCCTTAATGGATCTCTGAACAAATCACTTAAAGTTATAAAAAATCACTTAATTAATAATATTATTATAAATACTAAATTAGATACTGACTATGTATAAAAGTCTATAGAAAAATATCAAGAAGCACTGGTTTTTGTTATTCAAATACTGTCAGTATGATTTCAAAATTCTTTTTACTTTAGATTTTAGGACAATTAAGTAAAACAGATCAGCCAGGAGTCTGTAGGACCTTGTGCAGATTAAATTTAACCTGCTATTTTCATATCAAAAATACAATTGGGAAAGACCTGACAGATCTGAAGACATACACGTTTAAATGGACAAGATCTTGCTATTTGTTTAATACTTGCTGAAGTTTCAAAGCTGTGCTCTTTTGGGTTACTTTTAAGTATGAGGATTCTATCCAAACCTTGAAGTATCTTTTGACTTTTTATTTGAAAATGCACATGCATGTGCATTCATGAAGGGCAGAGAAATGATGAATGTTCTCATCTGAGTTAGAACCAAATACAGTGTAGGCAGCTGCTGTGAGCTTTCTTATTACAGTTTTGGCCTGACATGAGTTGGAAACTGTTGAGAGTATTAAGAGGCTGCCCTGCCTCATCCCTGTCACCTTCAGCTATGACTTCCCCTCTACAAGAGACGTGGCACATCACCTAACAGGATTCAGGATGCATCCTCAGCCATTACTTGATTACTTTCTACAACCTTGATGGATTTTTCCAGAGCCTGATAAATTCAGAGACACTATCTGAAATCCTGAAGTGGCCAAAACCCCTGTGATCACCACCCTTGCTATTCCGTTACTCTTCCTGTACTCAGATAATTTTTCAAAAGAATTATCATAAAGAGTCATGTTTTATAAAAGAGTTACTTTTCACAGTTGAAAGAAATGTTCTCTCTCAAAATGCTCTGAAATTAACAATATAGGAATTTAAAGGAATACAATCCTTTAGACTGATATCACATACATCCTGTTTAGATAACGATATCATAGGAGCATTATCTCATCCAGGGGTCAAATCATTTCTTCACTAAGCTGCCCCCTCCTGTCAAAAATCAATGCTTAGCTTTCATTGTCAGTAGGGATTTCAATGCAAGCAGAATAGTGATTTTTGTCCCTACAGGTTTTCTTTCCAAAGGGGGAAGAAATGGTAACTATTAATCAATACAAAATTTAATGCTGGTGGAAGAAATGTGTGCTTGCTTAAAGCAATATTTTCAGAACCCACATTTAATCTTTAGCATGGAAAGAAAAGTACCTTCTGCCTAGATGATCATTCAGACCCTTTGCATTTCTAGAACCAAATGGAGCTATAATCTCTTTTCCATAAATCCCAATTCCAGAAGGTCTTTATTACTGGAATTATGTTACAGTCTCTTTAAAACCAGATTTGGATAGACGGTATACAAAAATTTTTCAATGAATCCTTAGCTAGCTTTAAGTTTTATATGCATACTTTTTCCTATCTTAGATATTTAATACACAAATGGAATTTATTTCCACATATTTGGCCGTCTTATTTCTGCATAGAATTATTATGGGTGTGAGTTTAAGAGAAGTCTTGCATTAAAAAGGCTATTTATAAAATTTTCCTGTAGACGCTCATGAAGAGAATGGTATTAACCAACCATATTGACTTGTAACTCTAGACACTGTTCCCCTGTTAGCCTGGCTGTTCACACATAGAAATTTTAGGTTTATTTAAAATTAAAGAATATTTGAAATTTTAAGATCAAATGATCAAATATTGGTGAGAAGTATACAAATTACCATATGGAAAAGAGCCAAGGATATTTAGGGAAACTTCATTGTTTGATAAAAAAAAATATTGGCAGTAAATGGAGCAAATTTAATGAATTGCTGGCTGATATAATCTTAAACTACATATTACATTAATTTAAAATGTGTGCATTTTATATATTAATGTGATGATTACTATCTAATCTCTTTAGAACTTTTCAAAGTCAGTCTATATCCCTTTATTATAAAGAACATCTATAATTACACTGAAAAAAATTTGAACAGTATAATTGAGAGGAATCACTTTGCCCATTTCAATGGAGTCCTTTTAAATAATGATCATTAAAATTAAAAATATCACAAATACTGAGAAAAATCCCCATTAAAATGTCTGTTTATCTTGCACAAATGTTCAAATGTTTTGACCAATGTGTTTCTTTCTTGCAGAAAAACAAAAGAATAGGCAATGTTTATTTTTTCATTCAATAAATATTAAAGTCCTAACTATATACCACAAAACCCACTAGAGACGCCAAAATAAAAAAATAAAGTCGCTATTTTTAACAATACACTGGGTTAAAAAAAAAACAAGAATTATAACATCCAGTGCTGTTGAGTTTGTGTGGCAACAGTTGGAGTAAAGAAGTAATAAGAATATAAATTGATACAAACCAAGTCAATTAATACATGGTATCCCTTTGGCAATCCTATTTTTTATATGTGGACTATGATGCAGCAGTATGAATTTTAATACTCTAATCTTCAGGAGTGTGCAATATATCATAGGTGGAAAGTATGGTAGACAGACTCATGGACCAACAAATAGAAAACATGGCTAGAAGCCCAGGAAGGCGCTGCTCCTTAGGTGAGGAAATATACGCAAATCAGATAACCACTGACAGTGACTGATTGACACCTGGAGATAGTATATAGCCGTTGAAAGGAATGAGTAGATCTATGCACACTTATACGGAATAAACACATGTAGGCATGGAGAGGGACATATCCATAAGAATAAAGAAAGTTTAACAAAATATATATCCCTCCTGTCAGAAAGTAAGATACTTGAATCAGCAACATGTGAATTTGTTTCTTAAAATATTTCTCAACTATCAGGAAAAAGGCAACTCTGAGCCAGGCCAGGAGGACAGGGCCTCTGAGGAGGGAATCAGGGTGGCAGACAGGAAGCAAAAAGTCCTAGAATAATAGAGAGATGTCTCCAACGAAGCCTGGCCTGTGCTGGTCCTGAAGTATTTACAACATTCAATTAGACAATTTAGTTAAAATTTTCCCTAAAATGAGAGAATGAAACCTTTCTTATATAATAATAAAAAAGTCTGCTACCATGTATTAATTGACTGGCAAGTCACAAGGCCGAAATAAATAAAAATAAGTGATACTAATAAAAAATTATTTTTGTAATAGTTTTCTTCTCCCTCGAACGAACATCCAGTCTTATTGAGAAGTATTTTCTGTTTGATTTTAGAGTTTGTAACAATACTAATATTGTCTTAATTTGTTTCTCTTTGAAATATTTCTTATGCTTTTCTTTAACATTTTCACATTTTTGTATTCTTCTCACGAGGGAACGTGTCTGTGGACTTTAAAAGTCAGGAATTACAGATAAATATTTAAAATCTCAGTTTTAGTCATATCTTTTCACAGGTTTTTTGACTGCTGGCATTTATATTTGCTTTCTCCCCAGAATGATTGCTTCTTACTTAAAACCCTCTCAATTCCTAAATTGAAATATTGGATTACTACTCACAATGACAGTTTGGAAATCTCTTCAAGAGATGCACATTTTTCTTCTATTTTTTTTTTTTTTTTAACCTTTAAAGCAAACGAGTTTAAGCATGTTGGGGTATATATTTCTGCAAAACCAAGTTGCCTCTGCAATTGCACACTCCTAATTCTGTCTTTCAAAAATAAATGTCCTTTGAGAAAAAGTGGTCAAGCACTTCTCTCCCCGCCAAACTATTTCTTCCCCAGGGCACTATTTCCCAATTATCTTTTCCTGCCATCATCACCTCTTCTGTCTGGGCTCATCAACATTTCAGCCAAGTTCCTGGGCTGCAAAGTCACTGGGAAAATCAGGACCCCACACCAAGATGATCATCTCCCAAACACACAAAACAACAACGGGGCAAGAGAGATCAAATATTTCGGATAGAAGAGTGGGATGTTTGTCTCGATAGGTGGCCTAAACGTCTAGGTTGATTAGGAAAAGTCTTTTAAGCACTAAATACAACTTGCCTTAATATGGAATCCTAACAAAATATGAAATCATCTGTGCTGAGCCAAGTGGAATGTAGCAAAAGAAACAGGACTCAAAACAGGGTCCATCATGAATACAAAAGAGTCAACTTTCTGGACAGAGGCAATTTTTTTCTTTAAATACATAAAACATGTACTTCATAGAAGACCGAGGTAGCCCATATACTACATTTATTTTTGCAGACACCTACGTTTCATTATCTGCCATTCATCAAGAAACGAGGTGGTGGAAAGAACTTCAAATGCAAAATGTTCAATTTCAATTTTGTTTTAGGCAACTGGGGAAGTGGCTTTTTTGTATATTTCTGTAACACGATAAATGTATACCCTACAACAAGGAGATGGTATAAATTTTCCCCTGGCATAGCTACTATTTCCAACACTACTCAAGAGGATATTTTATCTTCATTGTGTGTATAAATATACATCTTCAACATTCATTAACATTAGCATGTAGTTTGGTTCCTGTTATGCATGTGTATACATGCTTTTATTTAATAATGTTAGTTAACATTTCCTTCTTTCTGTAAATAATGATAGTATAATTTGAAAACTTTGGCCCAGATCCCAGACTTAGGTCAAGCTAATATATGAATACATGTAGTCCAGTTTACTTTTTAATTGGACTTTGATGTTAACTGATTTATTTTGGAAAAATATTATTCATGTTTTAGGTTCTAAAAATGATTCTAAAGAAGACAAAGGCTTGCTGGGTTTTTTTTCATAATTAACTGTAATAAGAAGGTGGATCTAATTTGGAAATTCTAATTTGAAGTATATATATTTTGGATAATGTGAGAGGCTTAAAATTATGTTGGGCATGAGAAATTTTTTCTAGCTTAGTTTCTGGCATGAAAGCAAGTTTCTCTTTATTACTTTTGCTTGTCTTAGAACTTTAGAGAAAGGAAAAGTATGCATCCACAACTAAAGAACAAGTAATAACAAATTTATAATATGTAAAAAAATAAACCCATACTACTTCTCTTAATATTTTTGGTTTGGTTTTATTTCAAAATACCATCATCATCTTTATCTCAGATATGAAATTTAAAATCTCAGGGTTACTGATGATCCTTTCTTATACCTGGCTCTTCAAGACATTTTGCTTCTTTTTATTATTTATACTCTCATGGATACAACTCAATGTTGTCCCTCTGAGCTGTTAATCTAAATTAATTTAAGAGTTTCTATTTGTTTTTCATAATTCCCTTTATCTTTTCAATCTATCATTCATTTTAATGCTGATGCAACCTGGATCAAAATATTTGTTTCCTTTCAATTGTTTCTCATTTTCTAGTAAATCAAGTTCAAGGGAGCGTTCAGGTGTCCTTATGATTAGTCTGGCTATGCCTAAAAATTACTTTTAGTTATTTTTAAAGATACCAATCTCAGGACCACAGGCATGAGATTCAAATTCAGTATATTGGGAATGAACAGGGGTCTTGAATTGCTCTCACAGTTTATGGAATTTTACTGGTATAATACTATACTGGTCACATAAATCATGAACTAGCTATTAACAGGTGTTAAATATATATATTTATATGTCTACATATATATGTGTGTGTGTGTAGAACAAAGGGATTATTGAATCTTTGTATTATTCTTATATGCTTATTCTCAACGAAGCCTTTTTTGATCTCCTGAACATCAACCTCCCCCACCTTTTAAAATATTCTTCACAGAACTTAATACGGTGTGAAATTATCTTACATGTTGACTTTTTTTTTTTCCTGTCATATCAACAACATAGAATGTAAGCTGCATAAGAGCAGAGCCCTTGTTTTTTTGGTTTTTGTTTGTTTAGCTGGTTTTTGTTTTTTCACTGCAGAGTCTTGGTGCCTGCGGTAGCACCTGGTAAAGAGTAGGGTCTCAGGAAATATTTGCTGAATGGTTAAACGAGTCCTAGGAGAAGTGTGAACAAAGTGAATGGATGAGCAATTATCACAAGAATGCTCTCAAATTTTCTGTATCTAGTCTGAAGGTCCAGCAACATCTCTAAGAACTAGCAGTTTGTGGAATTCTCCAGCCCAACCACACAGGTTGGCAAGCCTATTTTAGCTAAGAGCAGTAAGCAGAGTGTCACGCTGTGATTCAGCATTTCAGTCCTCCACCTCACAAAAGCACCTGGCTTGGTTCTAGGGGAGTAGTGTAAAACAACTTTCTGCAGCAATGGAAGTGGTCTATATATGCACTGTCCAATATGGCAGCAGGCGTATGTGGCTACTGAGCACTTGAAATATGGCTAGTGTCGCTCAGAACTGAATTTTTAATATAAATTTAAATAGCCATATACTGCTAGGGGCTACCACATTGGACACATTGGTTCTAGAATTATCATTCTCCCTCATAGTCAGATCTTATGATTTGGTCAAAACCAGTCTTGGCCATGGTTCCTACTATGGATATGAGAGTTATATCCTTTCATAAAAGATATTCTATTAACCACTTCCACATTTTGTGATACTCAGAGCAAAATCCTAGTTTCACTGACTAAGGCCCCAGTCCATGAAGATGCCTGGGTTTTCCCCACATCTATTTCCCTTAGCTGAGAGTCTGACTGACCACAATGCTTTCCTCTGTCTTCTTTTGCTTGCCAGTGTTGTGATGTTTGCACAGAGCCTTGTGCATGAAGTCAACTGTGGGAAGTCTCTAGAGATGGAATGAGCACCCCCCCATTCCAACTAACGGAGTGTATTACAAGCCCTAGGAGTCCCAAGTCACCCTAATCCCTCATGAGCGTCTGGTCATTGGGCCTGCTAGAATACACCAGTGCTCTTATTTCTAGCTCAGAGCTAGTTGCTAACTGATGCTACCCACAGCTGCCTGGTTGAGTCTAGAAGACTCTAAAAGTAAGTGGTCTGCCATTGACCCATATCAGAAATGGAACCACACAGATATCCTCCAGCTCTGCCTGCAATCATTCACTTGGAAACTGCAAACTCTCACGTGTGAACAATATAAACACTCCACTATGCAAACAATCTCTCCTGCCGAAGTCTATAGGCTTATTCATTCCTGATTTTTCCTTATTTGTCACAATTACATCCTAAAAATTGGCATCAGGTGTGGCAAACTATAATTTTAAAAATATGGAATCCTGGGAAAGACAAATCACTATAATCTTGACTGTCTACATACAGGGTCTCAGTAAAATAACCAAACTGCTTTAAATGAGAATAATGAACACTTATTTAATATATTAGCATGTACAAAGGGATTAACTGCAGCAGTATTGATCTTGAGTCAATTTCCCAATTTATGAAGGATTTGGGATATTTCAAACACAGCATTACATCTAGCAAAGTGACAGTTGGTATGCCTGAATTCATCCTAAAACGTGTCACCGACTGCAAGTCACTGGGATGAAAATCAAAACAATTAATTCTGGGTGATTCCTAAGTGAACCATGTTGGGCTCAATGGATTCCAAGTATTAAGACCACAGGATTTGAATGAATGTCAGTTTGAAAGAAGAGTAGACAATGAAGCTGTGGATACCATTTTCTTTTCTCAAAATTCACTGGAAAACCGGAAAGCAGAGCAAATTAAGGAATGAGTATGTGAACAATCATTACATTTCGATGCAACAGGGAGCAAAATTACCCACTACCTAGTTCTGATTATCTTTTGCTGCCTAACAAACTCCACCCTCATTTAGTGACTTACAGTCAAAATTTATTATTATACATCTTGATTCTGTGGGTCAGGAACGTGGACAGGGCAGAGCAGGGAAAGTTTATCACTATTCACAAGGTCTATGAGTTCGCTGGGAGGACCAGAAGCTAGAAAAGGGGAGATGGCTGCGGGGCTTCTCCCTCCCCTCCCCGCTCCCCTCCTGCCTTTCACATCTTTATAGGGTTACCTTGAGATTCCTCACAGCATGCTGGCCTTTGTATGCGCAGACATCTTCCATAGTGGCTCAGGGGTTCCAGAGTGAGTGTTCCAAGAAACAATGTACAAAAGCCATCAGAGCCCAGTATCTGCCATAGCCTTGATTCTGTCATTTTCTATTGGTCAAAAAAGAACCTGCCCAGGTACCTCCCCTGATGAAGGAGAGGAGACACCTTACGTCCCCCTGGGAGGAGGATCACAGATTGTGTGACCATCTGTAACCCACACAGGCAGACAGAGTTGCACTGTTCCAAACTCCCATTCTACCTGCCCGTACTAAGAGTTTATTCTCTGGGATTTGTTAGCATTGTGTGGACATGGGATTTTCTTTGTGTTTATTTTTCAGTTAAAAGCAGAGGCACCAGCTTGGAGATCTAAAACAGCAAAAGTTTGGTAGTCAAAGAAACTTGGAGGGAACTGTCCTATCAGCCACTAACCAGCTATATACTTGCACTAGTGAGGACAAAATGGCAAACTTGGTTTTCTCAATATAAGAAAAGGAAAATTTAATACTTAATCTGGCTGGATTATTGAGAAGATAGGACAGTACATGTGACATACAGGATACATATTACATGCTCCATTAATGTTGGTTATTTTTACTCCCTTATGTGGGCTGGCTGTCTAACTCATCTAAACATTACCAATAATTACTTCAATTTTTAATTCAAATGTAAATTGGGTTAAATACTTCATAGGTTTTCAATGCCATAATCCTCTGAGAAAATCTAAAAACTCCTTAATCTCTATCACTATTTACTTTTAATCTTGATATTAATTTAGATTCTTCCAGAAGCTAGATTACACTGTGGTAAAACTGCATAATACTTTTGACATATTTTCTTTTTTTTTTTTTTTAAGATTTTTTTTATTTATTTATTTGAGACAGAGAGAATGAGAGAGAGAGAGCACATGAGAGGGGGGAGGGTCAGAGGGAGAAGCAGGCTCCCTGACGAGCAGGGAGCCCGATGCGGGACTTGATCCAGGGACTCCAGGATCATGACCTGAGCCGAAGGCAGTCGCCTAACCAACTGAGCCACCCAGGCGCCCGACATATTTTCAAAAGTAGAGAGACTTCAATTAATTTGCAAGATATAGGACTCCAATTTTTCCAATTAAAATATAACTTTTGGGTGCCGGAGTGTTAATAACCATTTACACTTATAGTTCAGAAAATGCAACCATGTGAAACATACAGATTTTTAAAAGTTTATAAACAGAAATAGCTTTCCATGAAAAGCCAAAAATTAAATCCTTTCCCTTAATTTCATGCTCTATTTGTGTAAGTAGGAATTTAAGGTAGCGGTTTTGCTTTCACATGAAAATCTGGAAAACAGCACCTTGTAAATATCTACATGCACAACCAATCCTGGGTCTATCGCTCCTCACTTAATTATCTGTCAATGTTAATTTTGTTAAATCTCTAGAGAGTTATGATTTTTAAAAAAGGAATAAGTTAATTATAGCTATTTTGTAGAGCTTTTCTAAACTATCATAATTAACTTAAAATATCACATGCCAAGATACGGCCTTACGTTAATTTACTGTCACTGTCCTAGCAAAGTACCACAAATTTAGTGGCTAAAAAGCACACGTTCTCATTATCTTACAATTCTGTACATCAGAAGTTCAACACAGTCCTCACCTAGTTAAAATAAAGGTGTCACCAAGGCTGCATTCCTGCTGGAGGCTCCAGGAGACAGCCCGGCTTCTAGAGCCTGCTTGCTTTCCTTGGCTTTTGAGCTCCTTCCTCCATCTTGAAACCAGCAATGTTTTCTCTCTCTAATGAACTTCCATCATTATGCCTCCCTCTGACCACAACTGGGAAAATGCTCAGCAATGTTTTCTCTCTCTAATGAACTTCCATCATTATGCCTCCCTCTGACCACAACTGGGAAAATGCTCAGCAATGTTTTCTCTCTCTGATGAACTTCCATCATTATGCCTCCCTCTGACCACAACTGGGAAAATGCTCTGGGTTTTTTTTGTTTTGTTTTGTTTTTTAGGGCTCATTTGATTAGATTGGCCCCACCAAGATAAGCAGGTTACTCTCCTCACCTCAAGATTAATCACACATGCAAACTCCCTTTTGCTATATAAGGTAATATATCCACAGCATTAAGACCTAGACATCTTCGCAGCCCTATCATTCTGCCTACCTCCGCCCTTGATAGCATAATAAACACACACTTTTCTTAACATTTTTCTAAATTCCATTCCATCTTGCCTGAAAGGCACAATCAGTATTTGAAAGCTAAGTTTTAGATATTCAAACATTTGGCTCATCCTACTTCTAATTTCCGACCAAAATTAATGGTTACTTGAATACTCTGGCTACCCAAGTCATTTTATTTGCTTTTATTTAGTAGAATAATCTTATTTCAATTAATAGACTATCTTTAACAACACTGAAAAATTATGTTAGCTGAGGGTAACTGATATGAAACAGATTTAAAGTCCAATCAATGGCTCAGGGAATAACTTGAGAAGCAAAATAATTAGACACAATTTTCTTTGTAAGGCCTGCAGTATGTTAATTTCTTCCACTTAGCCTTTAACAAAGCTAAGAATGTTGGAATGAAAACAAGCTTATTGTCTCCTAATGATGGCCATGCCTTGGAACACTGTTTCCTCCAGAGACTTGTCCCTAGTTTGCATCATCACAATACATTGTTATGAAAATAATTGTGGACAAACAGAGTGAAACAGCATCAAAAGGAGAGGGATCTTGGAATAAATATCTCTTTCATGCTAATCTTGATAGCTGTGCAAATATATGAATAAGGAACATTGGGATAAAGAGAACATTTTTCCAAGTGTATGTTTCCGTCCGATCAAGCCTCAATTTAAAAACAGGTGTAAAATTAGAAAAGGCACCAAAAAGCCTTTATGCTTCACACATGCAGAAAGAAGTTGGTAGGGTATCTAACTTTTTCTATAGGGAGCAGAGATTTATCATCCTGTTTAGGTACTGGAGGACTATACCAAATGGCTCAATAATATTAGTGCTAGACAGGATTTTAAAGCTAAAATAGCTGAAGGGCAGAATTTTCTCTGAAATTCCCTTGTGATTCCTCCAGTCTTAACCTCCTACATGCGTCCTGCTGGGCCCTGACTGCATTTCTCTCCTTCATCTTATAAACCTTCTCTGCTTTAAAATGAATTCTCCTGTGTCCTATGTTTATGAGGGCCTTATGTTTTAATGGTGACAATGAGTGAAAAGTAACAGATTTTACAAACTCAAGCTTATAATTTGCTTTCCAATTATGGTTTCACTACTCAAGAATAATTAAAGTAGATTCAAATTGACTTTTGGGGTAGCATTCCTTCTTTTTCCATCATAGCCCTGATAAAAGGAGGCCCTAAAATTTGTAAAGGAAAAAAGGAGTATCAAACTGATTTCTGTGGTATACAGGGGAACAAACTGAAGAACATTTACTATAATTACCTAATTTATTTTCATCATATTTCCAAACACAAGTAACATTTAATTTTCTGGAAGTTGTGTTTTCCCAATTCCTGTTGAATGCACAGAGAACCTCTTCATATCCTTTTATCACACACTGAGAAACATTTTTAAATTTTGTATTTCTCGAATGATCTCTTATTATTTGCTTTTATAATAAATTCCGACTGCTGGATCTTTACTTGGTTTCATCGGCCTAGTCATAATTCGATCCATTTTCTTGTCTGTAGGCTTGAGATCTTTCTTTGCTGAATTAATCCTCTTGCTCATTTCAAATTTTTTTGTTGTGGGAGAGAGGCTGGGTTTGTCTATAATCAGAACAAACCATTGAGAGGAAAACAATCTCTTAAGGATTACGAAAAATGTTTCTTAATAAAAAACAGGTATCTTTGTTACATAATAAGAAGACTATAATGCTCTAACTCTCCAGTTTTTAGGGATTTAAAATTTTTGCATAGTAATTCTGGGATTATTTCTGTTTCCTTCCTTTTTTTTTCTTTTATCACTCTGACTAATAAGTAAATAATGCTTTTTATTTTATGCCTGTTTTATTTTTCTCATTTTTAAATCAACCAGCAAAATAACAACTGACACGCTCATTAATATTGACTATGACATATTAGATATTTATGGATTATAGAGGCTAGATTTGTTAAAGCAAACTTCATTAAGAAATCCTATCAGCACAGCCAGAATCCCTTCTGCTATAAGAATACTGTGTGATACGTGAATTAGAGTAATTATATCAAAATAATAGTGGTCATAACAAATACGCGGCAAATGCACTTCATATTTACAGAGGTGAAGGCATAGGGAAATGGTGTAGAATCTGGAGTAAGTGCCAGTTCTAGGACAAAGAGAATACTAGCATAGATTTGATATGATAAAAATTACCTAGAATACGATATTTTCAAGGGGACTTTTAGGAAGTGTTCATGCTTTACTACTTAACCTAAGTCAATGGGCTGAGAATTTTAAGTAAGTTTTTGTGATTTAGTATAAAGTAAAGACAGGAGTGTTTATTAATTAGAAAGTAAATTAAATGGTGTTAAATAATAAGATATTAAAACTGCTCAATCAGGGCACCTGGGTGGCGCAGTTGGTTGATCAGAAGACTCTTGGTTTTGGCTCAAGTCCTGTTCTCAGGGTGGTGAGATCGAGCCCCCTGTTGGGATTCTGCTTGGATTCTCTCTCCCTCTTCCTCTGCCCCCACCCACCCCCTCTGCTCGTGGGCACTCTCTCTAATAAATAAATAACATCTTTAAAAAACTGTTTAAAGATTTTATTTATTTATTTATTTGAGAGAGAGGGAGGGAGAGAGAGAGAGAAACAGCATGAGAGGGGAGAGGGTCAGAGGGAGAAGCAGGCTCCCTGCTGAGCCAGGATCCCGAGGCGGGACTCGATCCCAGGACTCCGGAATCATGACCTGAGCCAAAGGCAGTCGCTTAAACAACTGAGCCACCCAGGCACCCCTAAAAAACTGTTTAATCCTAAGTTCATATAGATAGAAAATGAACACATATCAAACATTTTACTTAAATCATTAATTAATGGGAGAAACGGCAAGATGTTACAACCATTTCAGAGGGGAATTTAAAGTTACATATAGGTAAAATAGGTCTATTTGCAGGGCAACAATCAATTGCATTTCACTGGACACAACTGCAATTTTTAAAGAAACTCATTTGCATTAGTATCATTGTCTTATAATTTACAAAGTTGTGAAATAGCTCAAAAACAATGAAAGGCAGAGGCATCTTAGAAGATGGTGCTGGACCGGTCATTTACTCATCTTTTTAATCCATTTCAATTCTTTCATATTTTTCCCTACAATCACCTTCACAGTCCATTCCCTTTATACATCAAAATTAAAGGAACAATTTATACCCAGATAACTTAAGATCCCCTCCAAAACCTGCCTATGGTCAGCAAGTGAGAAAGGCCATGTCATACTGAAGAGTAAACCTCATAGGACTCACCCAGGGAAGGGATGATGGGCCACTAACTCATAAGATATCGAACATTGCAAAGGCTATGCATATTACTTAAGTGTTATCTGGGCTCTGCATTTCATGTAAAATGAAGGGAGAGGCAACACATTTTGCTTTTGTTTCTTGACATCTTGGTATTTTGTTTTACTATAATTAAATGATTCAAAGTGTAGTCTTATCCAAACAAAGGAGTCACTCTTAATTTTGGGTAAATCTCAAAGTATACTGCATGGATTTTAAGCAACATACTACATTTATTACAGTCATTTTTAATAGAAATTTAGTTCCAACCAACCAACAGCTTCTACAAAATTAGGTAAACTGGAGAATCCCTATAATCTCTGCACAACTATTAAAATAGCATGTACATTAAAAAATGTGATATAGTTAATATCCATATTTGTCAATTTAAGTACTACTACTAGAAAGAAGACAGGGGAGACACAGACAGGAAAACAGAAGGAAGGAAGGAAGGAAGGAAGGAAGGAAGGAAGGAAGGAAGGAAGGAAGGAAGGAAGGAAGGAAGGAAGGGAAAGAAGGAAGGAAGGAAAGGAAGGAAGGAAGGAA